>NC_082671.1:55998148-56302962 GCF_025265405.1 Mesoplodon densirostris
ACAAGTGTTTCTCTATTCCACCTCCTAACATCATGTGCCAAGCTGAAAAAGAGGCAACTCATTGTGAGGTTTTACTGTGCCTGCTTTTAGTAGCCAGCTCTGGTCCTGCCAACCCTTCTATCCTCTCGCCAAATAGAAAGTTGCAACACAGAGGAGATTGTCTTTTGCTGAGTGGAGGAATGGCGAAGTCCCCACAAACTAGGTCTTACTGTTTCCTTGGGGTCCGATGGAAGAGAGAGGGGGAACTGCTGCTGTGTTTCAGGCTCACACAGATTCTCCAACATCCCGGGCAGGGGAGGGAGGGGGGATGACCTGGGGGCAGTTATGTGGGTTTTTTTTTTTTAACCTAAATGCTCAGAAGTACCTCCACCAATAACTGGAGTCTAACATCAGTGAGTAAGATTGAAATGACCCAAGTATAAAATTAGCATTTCTCATGTTAAGCACTCTTGTTTTGTGGTAGTTGTTTCCTGATAGGATGCTACTATAGCCTTTCACATGTCCCTATAGGAATAAAACTAGTGGAAATGCTGCTATACAGGAGAGCTGTTGACCTGGCCTGCTCTCTCCAGGCATTTTCACCCATCGATATCGGCTGGGCCTCCATAGTGACTTGACAGCATGACCACCTTACTTACGCCAAAACTGGTTTCAAAGGGCAAGAAGAAAACTAGGCATTTCTACTTATAATGAACAAGGAGTTTATGAGAAAACATTCTTGCGAACTCAGGGTGGGGGGAGGGGAGGGAGACGTCAGAACTAGCCCCCTTTTGTTCCCTGAGGTCTAGCCTTGGCCTTGCAGCATCTTTTTTCTGGATCTCATGAGTCTTCATTGTTTGAGTAGTGATTTGTGGTGCATGGTTGCTGACTAATTTTCCTTTCTCTTTAAATTCCTGTGTCTGCTTTTTTGGCATTTTTATCTTTCCATTTCTTCTTCATGAAAGGGACTTCAAATAGAAATAGAAAAAGGAATCTCCTACAGATGAACTCTTACAAATTTTCAGCTTTTGCAACACAACTCTTATTTGCAACGTAAATTCCTTCATCACTAGCTCGGAAGAGATGGGTAAACTCCTCCAACCAGTATATTATTGACTCGGGTTGCCTCCCATTTTTTAGCATAACTTTTCAGTTAGATAAGGACTGGAAATTTCCAGAACTGAAAATATATTTTCAAATTGGCATACAACAATATATCTGTAGGCCATGTAATTTTAATTCATTCATTAACCCAACCAATAAAAATGTTTACTGTGTACAATGTGCCAGACCAAAAACTAGGTATATTGTAAGTTTAACAGTGAACAAGATAAGTACAATCCTTGCCTTCCAGGAGCCAGAATTCATTCCTCCATTCATTCTTTATTTCACAAGGATTTACTGAGTCTCACAAATCTACTGGACATAATGCCGGGCCTGAAGATATAAAATAATTCCCTGGTTCTCCTAGTATCTCTGTATTCTTAATTTTTTCCTCAGTTCTAATGGCTTATTTTATACAAACTTTCAGCTCTGCAACTGAAAAACAACTATGATTGCAATTATCAGTAGTCCAAGAGAGTATCTTTCAAAAATTCCAAACTACTAATTTTTGGCATTTTTTTTCAACTAATTAAATCCGAATCAGGTTTGTCCCATTTGAGACTTCATTAAAACTGAAGTGCTTGCTGTTTGAATGCTGTTTTGTAAAGTAAACACAGCCAGAAGGAATAAGCATTGTTAGGGCTTCATTTTCCACAAGGTTCTGCTTCCCTGCTCTCCTCATTCTAAGTCTTAGAATTTGGCTATTAAATATACATTTGTATATCCATCCTAATGTGTTTCTTAAATTGTTTTTATTATGACAATGAAAAGAATTAGTTCTAAATGCATAAAATCAGCTTCTAATTCTTACTGAAGAAGACATAACAGGAGTCTGAATATTCTCCCACATGAAACGTTCTATCATGCGCTCCCAGCTGCTCCTGGCGGCTTTCTCCCTGAGCGGGTTTTGCTCGGTGTACCCCGGAGGCTGGGCCTGTGGGACACGATGGAGTTCCTGTGAGTCCTGAATGCAGGCTGCAGCGTGTCAGCAGCCACGTCGGCCTCCACGGCAATCTATGAATTTTCCTCAGGGCAAACGCCGTGAGGATTGGTACATTAGTGGGGAAGACAAACATGGAAACAAACACTCTGAAGATGACAAGCAGTTTTTTTGGCCATCACTGATGAGTAATACACACTACTGAAATGAATGGCAAAAACACATCATGGGATGTGGTTGGAAGCATGGTGCCCCCGGAATGGCATCCTTGGCTTCACTGTGCAATCAGTGATGCTCCAACAACAAGAACACGACTGCTGGTAAGTTCATTTGGACAAACCATGAATTCATCGCAGTGGCACTCCAGAACAATATGTAGTTTATTCCACCAGAAAGAAGATTCAGGAGTGCACCCCACCTTCAACACCTTACAAGTAAAGACAACGAAAAACAGTTTAAACACATAAAATATAGGACTTCTCATGTAACTGCCCTTTTACTGCTTACTATTAACTTGATTAAAATTGTTTGACTAAGGGAAAAAAGTGTCAAATTAGAGAGTCGAATCAAAAAGTGGAACTAAAGTACATGGAGGTCATTCAAATGCAAACTACATAGATTCCTCATAAATTACTGGTATCAAGGTAGGAAGGAAAGAGATGCAATGTTGACAGGAAGTTACTAAACTAACAGGTCAAATAAATTAAAAATTTGATTCTTAAAACATTGGGCAGGGCTTCCCTGGTGGCGCAGTGGTTGAGAGTCCACCTACCGATGCAGGGACACGGGTTCGTGCCCCGGTCCGGGAAGATCCCACATGCCGTGGAGTGGCTGGGCCCGTGAGCCATGGCCACTGAGCCTGTGCGTCCGGAGCCTGTGCTCCACAACGGGAGGGGCCACAACAGTGAGAGGCCACATACTGCAAAAAAAAAAAAAACATTGGGCATCAGTCAACACATGACAGTGATCTGTGAGAAATGTGCCCTACGATTGCCCCAACTTGCTGCCTTGAGAGCTTTTCCAGGTTACGGCACAGGGATGGGGAAAGAAACCAGGCTGAGTCCCGGGGCTTCCCTGAGTTGAAGAGACAGAGCAGAATGTTCATGGAGGCCCAAGCAGCTAGAACTCACAGGGGAAATGAAGGTAGAGGAGAGAGCTTTGATTTAGGCAGAGAAGAAAGCATCTTTTAGTTTGCATAAGACCTACAAATGTTTCATCAACTGTTCAGAAGTAGTTGGCTCTAGGGTCTTATCCTGTGTAAAAGAAATAGCTCTCTCATCCCTCTGGCTGAAACAGCACAGTTTTGCAGCTTGACAGGTAAGGCCTAGATTCCCAAATTGGCTGAATTTGAAGGGATACTTCTTCCTGGTTTGGGTACTAACATAATAATTTCTATTTTGGTCTGGTCAGCTAAATGATGTAGTTGGTGAATTGCATCCTAGTATTGAATCAATATGAACAACAGCCTATACCATCTGAGATGAAATTTAACTCTCTTCCTCTGTAGGCTTCAGTGGTTAGAGATGGTTCTTCAAAGGCCATCTCCAGTGCCTTTGTCATCCATGATGCCTGCTCTTAATCATGTGAATATAAACAATTCATTTTCTCTTATCATAATGATCATATTCTGACTTCCTTTCCTTATTGACATATCACCAACATTGATCATCTCACACTTTAAAATCTGAACTTACTGGGTCTTTATTGTCCATCTTTTGAATCACCAGCTGTCCTTCTGTATATGTGAGGATATCAGTGTTCACTGAGAGTGTCTTTCTTGATTCTCCTCATGCCATTCTCTTCTGGACTCATTATATTGCTAGTGCTCATTGTACTATTCTCTAATATTTATATTAATAGGACTCACTGTACCAGTCTCTACTCACTGCATACATTCTCCCTGTAATGTAAAGCCATGTCTCCAACTTCCAGCCACAAGATTAAATCCCCATTGATCTCCAGAGCTCTTGACTAGTATTTCATGTTGCCTTCTGGATCTTTTTACCTGCATATCCTACAAGTACCAGAATATATGAGTTTTCCCTGTTCCTGATTCCAATTAACAGCACCATGATTCACCAGGAGACCCAGACCAAATTGCCACCAGCACCACCACAAAACTTTGCCAAGTGCTTAGGCTCGAGTCTTTCAAATTGACCTACTCTATGCCTCTTAAATATTACTCAAATCTGTATGCACAGTCCTTTCCATATTCAGGCTTACATGCATCCTTTTAATATGGACCCCTTTGGAATATAAAATGGGCCATTTTAAACCCTTCTTTAAAAGAACAAGTGTTCTTTAAACACTTGCTTTTAAAAAGACGCTCTGTTTAAAAAGATGCACAGAGAACAGGAAAAAGAACATCCTTTCCTTTATAAACATATAAAAATAAGAAATAAAATACAGCAAAATATTTTAATACGGAGCTGAACTCAAAAGACAAAAAGAGAAATCAACCAGAAACAAAGCAGGAGTCAAAACCGGAACATTAAACTCAAGAGATGAAATAATAGTACAGCCTGGTGGTATATTGGATATATTTGGCCAAAGGGAAAATATCCAAGTAGTGACAGAAAATATGGCCTTGAGGCCATGCATGTGATGAAGATGAGTTCACAACACAAGAGAATCAGCAAATGTAACAGAGATTAGCACTACCAAGAATATGGGATAAAGTAACAGTCAAAGTGCTTATAAAACTATCTCCTTAAAACTATTAAGGAGGTAAAAAATTAAGAAGGAAAGGGTGATATTTTTTAAATGGCAATGTAAAAAAGAGAAATTATAATATCATAAGATGAAATATTTAGTAACGAAAATTAACTCAATGAACTGGAGAACAGCAGTTTAGTAGAAGAAAGAATTAGTGAATTAGAATATAGGTGAGAAATTTATGCATAAAGGAACACAGAAAATAAAGAGATGGAAAATAGAAAAGAAAGGTTAAAGTATAAGATCTATCTGAAGAATAGAATAGAAAGCCCAGCATATATCTAGTAGGAATTAGAATGAAAGAGATGGAATATTTGAAGAGGTAAAAATTGAGAAACATTTAGAATTGACAAAAAACATGAATTCTCAAATTTAAGACTGGGACTCAGTAGAGACTGTCACCAGATGAAAGAAAGTCTCAAATTTAATTCTCAAATTTAAGAAGCATATCAAAGGGCATAAATAAAAACCAATATCCTGGGACTTCCCTGGTGGTTCAGTGGTTAAGAATCCGCCTGCCAATTCAGGGGACACGGGTTCGAGCCCTGGTCCAGGAAGATCCCACATGCCGCGGAGCAACTAAGCCCATGTGTCACAACTACTGAGCCTGAACTCCAGAGCCCACAAGCCACAACTCTTGAGCCCTTGAACCACAACTACTGAAGCCCATGCACCTAGAACCTGTGCTCGACAACAAGAGAAGCCACTGCAATGAGAAGCCCGCACGCCCCAACGAAGAGTAGCCCCCACTCACTGCAACTAGAGAAAACCCGTGTGCAGCAACAAAGACCCAACACAGCCAAAAAATAAATAAAATAAAATAAAATAATTCCTTGGTAAGATAGGAATGGCTTTACCAGACCCCAAAGAGAATTAAAAAAAAAAAAAAAACCAATATCCCTCCTATATACATGATAGTGAGACTGAAAAATATCAACATAATAAAAATCTTTTTTTTAACTGAACTATAGTTGATTTATAATATTGTATTTGATTCAGTACACAGCACAGTGAGTCAGTGTTTTTGCATATTATACTCCATTATAGGTTATTACAAAATAAAATGTGTAATTTCCTGTGCTATGTAGGAGTTTGTACCTGTTAATCCAATAACCTTAATTTGTCCCTCCCCACTTCCCTTTCCCCTTTGGTAACCATAAGTTTGTTTTCTATATCTGTGAGTTCACTTCTGTTCTGCGTATACATTTGTTTGTATTATTTTTTAGATTCCACATATAAGTGATATCATACAGTACTTTTCTTTGTCTGACTAATTTCACTTAGCATAATGCCCTCCAAGTCCATCTGTGTTGCTGCAAATGGCTAAATTTTGTTCTTTTTTAAGGCTGAGTAGTATTCCATTGTATATACATACCACATATTCTTTATCCATTTATCCATTGACAGACACTTAGCTTGTTTCCATATCTTGGCAATTGCAAATAATGCTGCTCTGAATATTGGGGTGCATGTATCTTTTCGAATCAGTGTTTTTGTTTTTGTTTTATTTTTTTCAGATATATACCCAGGGGTGGAATTGCTGGGTCATATGGTGAAAGCATTTCCTCTAAAAACACGAATAAGACAAGGATGCCCACTCTTGCCACTATTATTCAACATAGTTTTGGAAGTCCTAGCCATAGCAATCAAAGAAGAAAAAGAAACAAAAGGAATTCAAATTGAAAAGAAAGAAGTAAAACTGTCACTGTTTACAAATGACATGATACTTTACATAGAAAATCATAAAGACACCAACAGAAAACTACTAGAACTCATCAATGAATTCAGTAAAATTGCAGGATACAAAATTAATATACAGAAATCTATTGCATTTCTATACGTTAACAACAAAGTATCAGAACAAGAAATTAAGGAAACAATCCCATTTGCCATCACATCAAAAAGAATAAAATACCTAGGAATAAACCTACCTAAGGAGGCAAAAGACCTGTACTCTGAAAACTATAAGACACTGATGAAAGAAATTGAAGACAAACAAACAGATTGAAACATATACCATGTTTTTGGATTGGAAGAATTAATATTGCTAAAATGACCATATCACTCAAGGCAATTTACAGGTTCAATGCAATCCCTATCAAAATACCAGTGGCATTTTTCACAGAACTAGAACAAGTAATATTAAAATATGTATGGAATGACAAAAGACCCAGAATTGCCAAAGCAATCCTGAGAAAAAGAACAAAGCTGGGGGCTTCCCTGGTGGCACAGTGGTTGAGAGTCCACCTGCCAATGCAGGGGACATGGGTTCGTGCCCCGGTCTGGGAAGATCCCACGTGCCGTGGAGCAGCTGGACCCGTGAGCCATAGCCACTGAGCCTGTGTGTCCGGAGCCTGTGCTCCACAACGGGAGAGGCCACAACAGTGAGAGGTCTGCATACCGCAAAAAAAAAAAAAAAAAAGAACAAAGCTGAAGGCATAACCCTTCCTGACTTCAGACTATACTACAAAGCTACAGTAATCAAAACAGCATTCTACTGGCACAAAAACAGACACATATATCAATAGAACAGGATAGAGAGCCCAGAAATAAACCCACACACTTATGATCAATTAATCTATGACAAAAAAGGCAAGAATATACAATGGAGAAAAGACAATCTCTTTAATAAGTGGTGCTGGGAAAACTGGACAGCTACATGTAAAATAATGGAATTAGAACACTCCCTAACACCAAACACAAAAATAAACTCAAAATGGATTAAAGGCCTAAACGTAAGATCAGAAACCAAAAAACTCCTTGAAGAAAATGTAGGCAGAGTGCTCTTTGATATATATCACAACATATTTTTTGGATTTTTCTCTTAATGTAAAGAAAATAAAAGAAAAATTAACAAATGAGACCTAATTAAACTTAAAAGTTTTGGCACAGCAAAGGAAGCTATCAACAAAACAAAAAGACAACCTACTGAATGGGAAAAAAATTTGCAAATGATATGACCAATAAGGGATATTATAGATGTTAATATCCAGTGTTACTATCCAACATCTATAAACAGCTCATACAACTCGACATCAAAAATACAAAAAACCTGAGTTAAAAATGGGCAGAAGAAATGAATAGACATTTTTCTGAAGAGGAAATGCAGATGGCCAACAGCCACGTGAAAAGATGGTCAACATTGCTAGTCATCAGAGAAAAGCAAATCAAAACCACCGTGAGATATCACCTCACACCTGATGATAGTCAGAATGGCTATCATCCAAAAGAACACAAATAACAAATATTGACAAGGATGTGAAGAAAACGGAATCCTCATACACTGCTGGTGGGAATGTAAATTGGTGCAGCCACTGTGGAAAACAGTATGGAAGTTTCTCAAAACTAAAAATAGAGCTACCATGAGATGATCATGATTTTATCTTTCTTTTCATTAATGTGGTGTATCAGTATCACATTGATTGATTTGCATATGTTGAACCATCCTTGTGACACTGTAATAACTCCAACTTGATCATGGTGTATGAACCTTTTTATGTATTGTTGGATTCAGTTTGCTAATATTTTACTGAGGATTTTTGCATCTATATTCATCAAAAATTTTGGCCTGTTATTTTATTTTTTTGTAGCATCTTTGTCTGTTTTTGATATCAGGGTAATTAATGGTGGCCTTGTAGAATGAATTTGGGAGTGTTCTGTCCTCTTCAATTTTTTGGAATAGTTTGAGAAGGGTAGGTATTAGCTCTTCTTTACATGTTTGGTAGAATTCCACTGTGAAGCTATCCAGTCCTAGTCTTTTGTTTGCTGGGAGTTTTTTTTTTTAATTACTATTAATTTCATGTCTAGTGATCAGTCTGTTCAAATTGTCTGTTTCTTCTTGATTCAGTCTTAGCAGGCTGTATGTTTCTAGAAATTTGGCCATTTGTTCTAGGTTGTCCAATTTGTTGGCATACAACTGTTCACAGTATCCTTTTATGATATTTTGTCTCTGTGGTATCAGTTGTTATTTCTGCTCTTTCATTGCTTGTTTTGTTTATTTGGGTCTCTTTTCTTCTTGGTGAACATGGCTAAATGTTTATTAATTTTATTTATCCTTTCAAAAAACCAGGTCTTGGTTTCATTGATCTTCTTTATTGTTCTTTGGTCTCTATTTTATTTATTTCCTCTCATATTTATTATTTCCTTGCTTCTGTTGACTTTGGGCTTTGCTTGTCCTCCTTTTTCTAATTTCTTTATTTCTTTTTTTTTTTGAATTTTTTTTCATTTTTTTATACAGCAGGTTCATATTAGTTACCATTTTATACATATTAGTGTATATACATCAATCTCAATCTCCCAATTCATCACAGCAGCCCCACCACCACCTCTGCTACTTTTCCCCCTTGGTGTCCATCCGTTTGTTCTCTACATCTGTGTCTCAATTTCTGCTCTGCGAACCGGTTCATCTGTAAAATTTTTCTAGGTTGCACATATATGCATTAATATACTATATTTGTTTTACTCTTTCTGACTTCTTCCCTCTGTATGACAGTCTCTAGATTCATCGACCTCTCTACAAATGACCCAATTTCATTCCTTTTTATGGCCGAGTGATATTCCATTGTACATATATACCATATCTTCTTTATCCATTCGTCTGTCAATGGGCATTTAGGTTGCTTCCATGACCTGGCTATTGTAAATAGTGCTGCAATGAACATTGGGGTACATGTGTCTTTTTCTAATTCCTTTAGATGGTAGGTTAGATTATTTATTTGAGATTTTTCTTGTTTCTTGAGAAAGGTCAGTATCACTATGAACTTCTCTCTTAGAACTGGTTTTGCTACATCTCATAGATTTTGAAAAGTTGTGTTTCCATTCTTTTTTTTCTATCAAGACATTTTCTGGTTTCCTCTTTCATTTCATCATTGACCCATTGGGTTTTTTTAGTAAGATCTTGTTTGGTCTTCATGTGTTCATTCTCTTCCCATTTTTCTTTCTGCAGTTGATTTCTACTTGCATACAATTGTGGTTGGGGGAAAGTGTATGATATAATTTCTATCCTTTTAAATTTGTTGAGGCTTGTATTGTGACCTAGGATGTGATCTATCCTGGAGAACATTTTATGTGCACTTGAAAAGAATGTGTATTCTGATTATTTTGGGTGTAATGTCCCATAGATATCAACTAAGTCCAACTGCTCTATTGTGTCATTTAACACTGTTTTTCTTTATTGATTTTCTATCTGGATTATCTGTCCATTGATGTCAGTGGGGTGTTAATGTCTTCTACTATTATTGTATTATTATCAATTTCCCCCTTTATGTCTGTTTAGTATTTTCTTTAAATATTTTGATGCTCCTCTATTGGGTGCATGATTGTTAGCGAGTATAATATCTTCTTCATGCATTGAGGCCTTCTTCATTATATGATGCCCTTGTTTGGCTTTTCTTATAGCCTTTGTTTTAAAATCTATCTTGGGGCCCTGAACCAAGATGGCAGAGTAGAAGGACATGCTCTTGCTCCCTCTTGCAAGACCCCAGAATCACAACTAACTGCTGGACAATCATCAACAGGAAGACACTGGAACTCACCAAAAATGATACCCCACATACAAAGACAAAGGAAAAACCACAATAAGACGGTAGAGGGGCACAATCACAGTAAAATCAAATCGCATAATTGCCGGGTGGGTGACTCACAGAATGGAGAATAATTATACCACAGAAGTCCACCCACTAGAGTGAATGTTCTGAGCCCCATGTCAGGCTTCCCAACCTGGCGGTCTGTCAACAGGAGGAGGAATTCCTAGAGAATCAGACTTTGAAGGCTAGTGGGATTTGATTGCAGGACTTTGACAGGACTGGGGGAAACAGAGACTACACTCTTCAAGGGCACACACAAAGTAGTGTGCACATTGGGACCCAGGGGAAAGAGCAGTGACCTCAGGGGAGACTGAAGCAGACCTACCTGTTAGTGTTGAAGGGTCTCCTGCAGAGGCAGGGTGGCTGTGGCTCACTGTGGGGACAAGGACACCATCAGCAGAACTTCTGGGAAGTACTCCTTGGTGTGAGCCCTCTCAGAGTCTTCCATTAGCCCCACAAAAGAGCCCAGGTAGGCTCCAGTGTTGGGTTGCCTCTGGTCAAACAACAAACAGGGAGGGAACCCAGCCTCACACATCAGCAGTCAAACGGATTAAAGTTTTACTGAGCTCTGCCCACCAGAGCAACAGTCAGCTCTATCCACCACCAGTCCCTCCCATCAGGAAATATGCATAAGCCTCTTAGATAGCCTTATCCACCAGAGGGCAAACAGCAGAAACAAGAAGAACTACAATCCTGCAGAAACAAAAACCACATCCACAGAAAGATAGAAAAGATGAAAAGGCAGAGGGCTATGTACCAGATGAAGGAACAAGACAAAGCCCAAGAAAAACAACTGAATGAAGTGGAGATAGCCAACCTTCCAGGAAAAGAATTCAGAATAATAACAGTGAAGATGATCCAGGACCTCAGAAAAAGAATGGAGGCAAAGATCAAGAAGATGAAAGAAATGTTTAAAAAAACCTAGAAGAATTAAAGAACAAACAAACAGAGATGAATAATACAATAACTGAAATGAAAGCTACACTAGAAGGAATCAATAGATGAAAAACAGAGGCAGAAGAACGGATACGTGACCTGGAAGACACAATGGTGTAATTCACTGCTGCAGAGCAAAATAAGGAAAAAAGAATGAAAAGAAATGAGGACAGCCTACTAGACTTCTGGGACAACATTAAATGCAACAACATTCGCATTATAGGGGTTTCAGAAGGAGAAGAGAGAGAGAGAGAGGACCCAAGAAAATATTTGAAGAGATTATAGTGGAAAACTTCCCTAACATAGTAAAGGAAATAGCCACCCAAGTCCAGGAAGCACAGAGAGTCCCATACAGGATAAACCCAAGGAGAAACACACTGAGACACATAGTAATCAAATTGGCAAAAATTAAAGACAAAGAAAAGTCACTGAAAGCAGCAAGGGAAAAATGACAAATAACATACAAGGGAATTCCCATAAGGTTAACAGCTGATTTCTCAGCAGAAAATCTACAAGCCAGAAGGGAGTGGCGTGATATACTTAAAGTGATGAAAGGGGAAAATCTACAGCCAAAATTACTCTACTCACCAAGGATCACATTCAGATTCGATGGAGAAATCAAAAGCTTTACAGACAAGCAAAAGCTAAGAGAATTCAACACCACCAAACCAGCTCTACAACAAATGCTAAAGGAACTTCTCAAAGTGGTAAACACAAGAGAAGAAAAGGACCTACAAAAACAAGCCCAAAGCAAATAAATTGGTCAAAGGAACATATATATCGATAATTACCTTAAATGTAAATGGACTAAATGCTCCAACCAAAAGACACAGGTTTGCTGAATGGATACGAAAACAAGACCAATATATATGTGTCTACAAGAGACCCACTTCAGACCTAGGGACACATACAGACTGAAAGTGAGGGGTTGGAAAAAGATATTCCATGCAAATGGAAATCAAAGGAAAGCTGGAGCAGCAATACTCATATCAGACAAAATAGACTTTAAAGCAAAGAATGTAACAAGAGACAAGGGAGGAGACTACATAATGATCAGGGGATCAATCCAAGAAGAAGATATAACATTATAAATATATATACACCCAACATAGGAGCACCTCAATACATAAGGCAAATGCTAACAGCTATAAAACAGGAAATCGACAGTGACAAAATAATAGTGGGGGACTTTATCACCTCACTTACATCAATGGACAGATCATCCAAAATGAAAATAAATAAGCAAAGACAAGCTTTAAATGACACAATAGAACAGATAGATTTAACTCATATTTATAGGACATTCCATCCAAAAACAGCAGATTACACTTTCTTCTCAGGTGCTCATGGAATATTCTCCATGATAGATCACACCTTGGGTCAAAAATCAAGCCTCAGTAAATTTAAGAAAATTGAAATCATATCAAGCATCTTTTCTGACCACAACACTATGAGATTAGAAATGAATTACAGGAAAAAACAAGTACAAAACACAAACACATGGAGGGTAAACAATAGGTTCCTAAATAACCAAGAGATCACTGAAGAAATCAAAGAGGAAATCAAAAAATACCTAGAGACAAATGACAATGAAAACACGATGATCCAAAACCTATGGAATGCAGCAAAAGCCGTTCTAAGAGGGAAGTTTATAGATATACAAGCCTACCTCAAGAAACAAGAAAAATCTCAAATAAACAATCTAACCTTACACCTAAAGGAACTAGAGAAAGGAGAACAAACACAACCCAAAGTTAGCAGGAGGAAAGAAATCATAAAGATCAGGGCAGAAATAAATGAAATAGAAACAAAGAAAGCAATAGCAAAGATCAATAAAACTAAAAGCTGGTTATTTGAGAAGACAAACAAAATTGATAAACCATTAGCAAGATTCATCAAGAAAAATAGGGAGAGGACTCAAATTAATAAAATTAGAAATGAAAAAGGAGAAGTAAAAATGGACACCGCAGAAATACAAAGCATCCTAAGAGACTACTCTACAAGTGACTCTATGCCAATAAAATGGACAACCTGGAAGAAATGGACAAATTCTTAGAAAGGTATAACCTTCCAAGACTGAACCAGGAAGAAATAGAAAAGATGAACAGACCCATCACAAGTAATGAAATTGAAACTGTGATTAAAAATCTTCCAGCAAACAAAAGTCCAGGACCAGATGGCTTCACAGGTGAATTCTATCAAACATTTAGAGAAGAGTTAACACCCATTCTTCTCAAACTCTTTCAAAAAATTGCGGAGAAAGGAACACTCCCAAACACATTCTGTGAGGCCACCATCACCCTGATACCAAAACCAGACAAAGATACTACAAAAAAAGAAAATTACAGACCAATATCACTGATGAATATAGATGCAAAAATCCTCAACAAAATATTAGCAAACAGAATTCAACAACACATTAAAAGGATCATACACCATGATCAAGTGGGATTTATCCCAGGGATGCGAGGATTCTTCAATATACACAAATCAATCAATGTGATACACCATATTAACAAACTGAAGCATAAAAACCACATGATAATCTCAATAGATGCAGAAAAAGCTTTTGACAAAATTCAACACCTATTTATGATAAAAACTCTCCAGAAACTGGGCATAGAGGGAACGTACCTCAACAAAATAATGGTCATATATGACAAACCCACAGCAAACATCATTCTCAATGGTGAAGAACTGAAAGCATTTCCTCTAAGATCAGGAACAAGACACTCTCACCACTATTATTCAACATAATTTTGGAAGTCCTAGCCACAGCAATCAGAGAAGAAAAAGAAATAAAAGGAATACAAATTGGAAAAGAAGAAGTATAACTGTCACTGTTTTCAGATGACATGATACTGTACATACATAGAGAATCCTAAAGATGCCACCAGAAAACTACTAGAGCTAATCAATGAATTTGGTAAAGTTGCACATTACAAAATTAATGCACAGAAATCTCTTGCATTGCTATACACTAATGATGAAAATTCTGAAAGTGAAATTAAATAAACACTCCCATTTACCATTGAAACATAAAGAATAAAATACCTAGGAATAAACCTATGTAGGGAGACAAAAGCCCTGTATGCAGAAAATTATAAGACACTGAGGAAAGAAATTAAAGATGATACAAATAGATGGAGAGATGTACCATGTTCTTGGATTGGAAGAATCAATATTGTGAAAATGACTGTACTACCCAAAGCAATCTACAGATTCAATGCAATCCCTATCAAATTACCGATGGCATTTTTTACGGAACTAGAACAAATAATCTTAAAAGTTGTATGGAGGGCTTCCCTGGTGGCGCAGTGGTTGAGAATCTGCCTGCCAATGCAGGGGACACAGGTTCGAGCTCTGGTCTGGGAAGATCCCACATGCCGCGGAGCAACTGGGCCCGTGAGCCACAACTACTGAGCCTGTGCATCTGGAGCCTGTGCTCCACAAAAAGAGAGGCTGCGATAGTGAGAGGCCTGCGCACTGCGATGAAGAGTGGCCCCCACTTGCCACAACTAGAGAAAGCCCTCGCACAGAAATGAAGACCCAACACAGCCATAAATAAATAATTAAAATTTTAAAAAAGTTGTATGGAGACACAAAAAGACCTCGAATAGCCAAAGCAGTCATGAGGGGAAAAAAAGGAGCTGGAGGAATCAGACCCCCTGATTTCAGACTATATTACAAAGCTACAGTAATAAAGACAATACAGTACTGGCACAAAAACAGAAACATAGAGAAATGGAACAAGATAGAAAGCCCACAGATAAACCCACGCACCTATGGTCAACTACTCTATGACGAAGGCAAGGATATACAATGGAGAAAAGACAGTCTCTTCAATAAGTGGTGCTCGGAAAACTGGACAGCTACGTGTAAAAGAATGAAATTAGAACACTCCCTAACACCATACACGAAAATAAACTCAAAATGAATTAGAGACCTAAATGTAAGACCAGACACTATAAAACTGTTAGAGGCAAACATAGGAAGAACACTCTTTGACATAAATCACAGCAAGACCCTTTTTATCCACCTCCTGGAGTAATGGAAATAAAAACTAAAATAAACAAATGGAACCTAATGAAACTTCAAAGCTTTTGCACAGCAAGGTAAACCATAAACAAGATGAAAAGACAGGTCTCAGAATGGCAGAAAATATTTGCAAACGAATCAATGGACAAAAGATTAATCTCCAAAATATATAAACAGCTCATGAAGCTCAATATTAAAAAAACAAACAGCCCAATCGAAAAATGGGCAGAAGACCTAAATAGACATTTCTCCAAAGACATACAGATGGCCAAGAAGCACATGAAAAGCTACTCAACATCACTAATTATTAGAGAAATGTAAATCAAAACTACAATGTGGTATCACCTCACACCAGTTAGAATGGGTATCATCAGAAAATCTACAAACAACAAATGCTGGAGAGGGTGTGGAGAAAAGGGAACCCTCTTGCACTGTTGGTGAGAATGTAAATTGATACAGCCACTATGGAGAACAGTATGGAGGTTCCTTAAAAACCTAAAAATAAAAATTACCATATGATCCAGCAATCGCAGTACTGGGCATATACCCAGAGACAACCATAATTCAAAAAGACACATGCACCCCAATGTTCATTGCAGCACTATTTACAATAGCCAGGTCATGGAAGCAACCTAAATGTCCATCGACAGATGAATGGATAAAGAAGAAGTGGTACATATATACAATGGAATATTACTCAGCCATAAAAAGGAACGAATTTGGGTCATTTGTGGAGACGTGGATGGATCTAGAAACTGTTATACAGAGTGAAGTAAGTCAGAAAGAGAAAAACAAATATCATAGATTAACGCATATATGTGGAACCTAGAAAAATGGTACAAATGAACCAGTTTGCAGGGCAGAAATAGAGACACAGATGTAGAGAACAAATGTATGGACACCATGGGGGGAAAGAGGCAGGGGTGAGTGGGGGTGGGGGTGTGATGAATTGGGCTATTGGGATTGACATGTATACACTGATGTGTATAAAATTGATGACTAATAAGAACCTGCTGTATAAACAAATAAATAAAATAAAATTCAATAAAAAATAAAATCTATTTTGCCTGATATGAGTATTGCTACCCCTGCTTTCTTGTTGTTTCTGTTTCCATGAACTATTTTTTCCATCTCCTCATTTTCAGTCTGTGTTTGTCTCTCACCCTGAAATGTGTCTCTTGTAGGCAGCATGGTCAGTCTTTTTTTTATCCAATCAGCCACTCTATGTCTTTCGATTGGAGCATTTAGTACAGTGACATTTAAAGTAATTATTGATAAGTATTGTTTATTGCCATTTTACTACTTTTTTCCAATTTTTTTGGTTATTCTTCTCTGTTCATTTCTTCTTTTTTGTTTCTCCCATTGTGGTTTGATGATTTTCTCTTGTAGTATACTTGTGTTCCTTTCTTTTTTAGTTTTTGTGTATATTGTAGGTTTCTGGTTTGTGCTCACCATGGGATTCATGTTGATCCATAATTATATCTACTCTCTTTACTTTGATTGTCATTTAGGGTCAAACACATTCTAAAAGATCTACATTTTTTACTCCCTTCCCCCACATTTTGTGTTTTTGATGGCATATTTTACACCTTCATTTTTATTCCTTTACTATTTATTGTAGGTATAGCTGCTTTTATACTTTTTATCTTTTAATCTACATATAGACTTATTTAAGTGATCTTCAACCCTTACTATATATTTGCTGGTCCTCTTGAGATTTTTCCTTTCCTATAGATTCTTCTTTTCCATTTAGAGAAGATGCCTCAACATTTCTTTTAGGGTAGATTTAGTATTGCTGAGTTCTTTTAGTTTTTGCTTGTCTGAGAAATTCTTTATCTCTGTCTATTCTAAATGATACTCTTGATGGTTAGAGCATCCTAGGTTGCAGGTTTTTCCCTTTCAGGTCTTGAATATATATAATGCCACTCCTTTCTGGCATGCAAAGTTTCTGTATAGAAATCAGCTGATAGCCTTATGAGGATTCCCTTGTATATGACTCTTTGTTTTTCTTCTCTTGCTACCTTTAGTATTCTCTTTACTTTTAACTTTTGCCATTTTAATTAAATCTTGGTATGGGTCCTTTTGGATTCATCTTGTTTGGGTCCCTATGTGCTTCCTGTACCTGGATATCTGTTTGCTTCTTTAGGTTTGGGAAGTTTTCAGCAATAACTTCTTCAAATACATTTTTTATCCCCTTCTCTCTCTCTTCTCCTTCAGGACCCCCTTGTGAATGTCATTATGTTTTATGTTATCCCATAGATCCCATATATAGGTTTATTTTTTTTATTTGTCTTCTGTCTGCTGTTCTGATTGGATGAGTTCCATTATTCTATCTTCCAGATCACTTACACATTCTTCTGTGTCATTTAGTCTGCTCTTCATTGCTTCTACAATGCTTTTCATCTCAGATATTGAATATCTATTTTTGACTGGGTCTTCTCTATATTTTCTAGTTCCTTGTTAAAATGATCTGTACTTATATCAATTCTTTTCATTCAGTTAACATTTTTATTCCTAACATTCTGAATTCATTGTCTGATAGACTGATTATCTCTGTGTCATTATTTTTTCCAGGGGTTTTCTCTTGTTCTTTCAATTGAGAGTATTTCCTTTGCCTTTTCATTTTACTTAACTGTCTTTGTCTTTATGAATTTAGGTGAAACAGTTACCTATTGTGGTCTTGAAGGGGTGTTCTTATGTGGAAGAGTCCCTATGTAGACTGCATGTACCCAATGCCTTTGGTGGGAGGGCTGGATTTGATGGGGATTCCAGTTATATTCTTTCTCGGGGTATGCTTGCTGCCCTATCACCTTGGTAGGGGGTGTTTCTGGTGATGGAGGAGCTAGAGCCTGCACAGGGTGTGAGGTGGGACTTCCTCTTTGCACAGTGGCCCTCACCACCCTATCAGGGGTATGGTCTGCTCACAAGTTGCTGGAGTGGAAACCCTGAGGGTTGGGTTCAAGCTGGCTCTATTCCCTTTAAGTGTGTGCTTTTCCTTCTCCCCACACTGAGGCATTTGCCCCAAAGGAAGGGAATGCTGAAGCAAGCGGGGCCCATGCACTTACAGAGGTCTAATGTGCTGCCTATGTAGGCATTGTGGCCTTGCTCAGATACAGCCCAAGTTTGCGTCTTTTCCCCTGTCATGGTCACCCCAGATCTAGAGTTAGGCTGTCATGTGGAATAGGCAGGGCTGGAGTGTTTGCTCTGCTGCGACTGGGGGACACAGTATGGTGGTTGTGGAAATTCAAGCAGCTGCACTACCATCAGAAGTCTGGGCTGCTTCTGAGGCACTGTTAGAGTGAGCACTAACAATGGCCACTGTCACCCAACCTAGACCACACCCTAATCTCCCAGGTGACCTCTGCATTACTAGGTTGATTCTTTTCCCAAGTCCTGGCCATCTTAGATCCAGTGCCGAGCTATGGCATGGAGTCCAAAAGAAAATGATAGGTTAAAGATAAATTAGCAAGCAATAAAATCTGTAAACTTTCAGTAAACCTACACAACTCTAGGTTGTTAATATAATAATAGTAATGTTATTAATAATATTATTGGGGAGGGGTAAAAACAATGTCAAGCAATTATTTGGGATATTAAAGGGAAAGGTGATTAATGATAAAGTACCTGTATTAGATAGAAGGATAGATAAATTGATTAATGTTTTACTTAACCCTTGATGTTAAAAAATTTAATGCTAACCTCAAAAAGAATAGAAATAGAATGTTTAATTTCCAGATAAGTAAAGAGAAAGTAGGGAATGATCAAAATGTAATCCATCCAGTAAACAGCAGAAAAACAGGAGGGGGGGAAATAAAGCATAGTAAATAGAGAACACAGGATAAAATACTAGAAATAAATTCGAATACAAAAATAGGGAAGATGATTGTAAATGTACAAGAAGATAATTTAAATGTAAGTGAAGGCATCTTTCTGGTTAAAAGACAAAACAAGTATCCTATGATGTCTCCTTAATATCTCTCCAAGCATTTTTGCAACAATACACACGCAAGCCTCTGCCTGGCTCCGAATCTTACAAGATTCTTTTGACTGTAAATTACAGAAATCCAACTCAAACTTGCTGAAGCAGAAGCAGAAGTGGGATTATTTATTTTCTCACATAATCCAGCACAAGAGAATGAGAAGGACCTGGAACTTGAGGCTCAAACCACCCAGAGAAAATGTTCTTTATTCCCAGGATGCCATGGCTGACTCCTCCTTGCAGAGTTCAGGCTTCTTTCTCAGGGTTTGGATAACTACTTGCATATAACTATATAATAGCAGTTACTCCATTGGTCCCATTGTGCATTTACATGTCTGTGCTCCTGTCCCAGTTACCAATCCTCTGGGAACACACACTGTGTTCTCTTCATCTTCGTATTCTTATCCCCTGTGTTCCTGACACAGAGTAGTCAGCTAATAAAGGCTAAAAGAAAACAAAAAAAAAGAATGAATGTCTCAGATGGTTCTTATTTCTATACATGTTCTCTCTCCCCTATCAGAATGTCAGCTTCTTGAGTTGGTCTCATTCTACCCATTTCTACATTCAATTCTAGTGCTTTACATACACAAGGCAGCCAAAATACATTGGGTGATTCAAAGAAGGAATAAAAAGGACTTCCTTCCTTCTTTTTAAAGATAAGTGGCCTGTATATATTAAATGCTATAATGTGTATGTTCAGCTTTAAATTTTCAAATGTACGTCTGAAGTTATTACAAGCGTGCTTTGTACCAAACACTGTAGTCAGGAAGTGCTGACTCAGCCGAAGCCGGACTGGATGGAGCCATGTCCTCCTTCTACACCCAGATCCAAGGCTGTCTATACAAATAGAAGTGTTCTCTACAAAGATGCTTTCAAGCTGTATCAGTAATGTTGAATATCACCACGTCAGTCAACAAAAAGTATTACCCATTTACTCTAATACGACTCAAAAGAGGTTATTGGGCTTCCCTGGTGGCGCAGTGGTTGAGAGTCCGCCTGCCGATGCAGGGGACACGGGTTCGTGCCCCAGTCCGGGAAGATTCCACATGTCGCAGAGCAGCTGGGCCTGTGAGCCATGGCTGCTGAGGCTGCGTGTCCGGAGCCTGTGCTCCGCAATGTGAGAGGCCACAACAGTGAGAGGCCCGCGTACCGCAAAAAAAAAAAAAAAAAAAAAAGACGGTATTGATTGAACTTGACAACATTTAAGTAGAACCTTAATTTGTAGAATTAGCAGAAAAAAAGAATAAAGAGCCATCAATTAGTAGAAATGTAGGTATTCGTATGAAAGATTAACAGAGGCACAGGTTGGATAGGGCATAAAATGAGTGTGGTCAGGGCGAAACTTGTCTGGTTCAGCTCACCCTCCTAGTTGCTCCACCTTCCTAATAGACATTAAGAGCACTTAATTAAAACCAGTAAAGAAATTATAACAAGGAAAAAATGGAGTGCACCAGATATAATTAGCATTGTAAGTGCCTTAGAAAGCTTGCCTAGAATAGTCTTTTCCAAGCTTGTCAAGCTTCAGAGCTCACAAATCTTGTCCCACGTCTCAGCTCAGTTACTGGTTGCCCATCCCCCCTACTGTTCTTCTTAGCCTCCTGAGAATGCATGTATTTCCATATGCTTATTGTGTGTCTCATAAAATGCTTTGTCCCTATATGAAAAATGTATGAGACACATCATACTGTGCAAAACAATGTCTCCAAATTGGCCAATTATATTTTGTGCAAGTTCAGAATTGTTCATGATGTCTCTAATCCACAGTGGGCTCCTGGGTGTGAGAACTGTGTTCTGCATAGTTAAAACAGAGGATTCGATAGCTTAATTGTGCCTAATGAATGAAAAGTTATTTAAAAATAGCAGGGAGAGTGATGCCAGTGTTTTTTTAAAGGTCTGCTTTAGTATTTTCAAATTACATAACCCTTTTGAGAAAGGGGGAAGTATGTAACTTTTAAACTGTTTAAAGTGGTAGTCCTTTTTTCTCCTCCCCTGTCTTTCCAAAATAGGAAGTAAACCCCCCATCCAATATTTCCATTCCTTCTTATCTGCTGCTTTATTTATCCCCAGGTGGCTGTTGCTCTCTTCTGACCCATCCTGCTGTCTGGTTTCCATATGTTAATCTCAGCCTTCACTTATCCCATGGACCTGCTTCCTGTGTGTGTCTTTTTTTCTGTCTTCTATTACTTAAATACACATGCCCTATTAGCTCTTTTCTTTCTGATGCTTGTATCAAATTGTCTTTTTTTAGTTTTCATCCTTTTATTTCTTATCATAACTCTTCTGGTTTTCCAAACTATTCTCTAAAGTCATCTCACATTTCAAATGCTATCACTAAATTGCAGACCTATATGTTGACTACTTAAATGTTTTGTAAAACCCTGTGGTAACAAAAGAGAATTGTAATGATCTTTTCCTGAAGATATTCTCCTAGCAGCAATGCTATTCATTTATTAGGCCATGTCCTTTCTCTGTTCATACTGAAGTCTCACCAAGAGAAATTTGTATGAACTACAGCAATAAATACCTCTGTTAAACATAAAGAACTTTTATAGTTATTCTCTTGCAAAAATGGTTACCAGGACAAATTAAAACTCTCCTTCCTGAGGAGTCCTTAAAAATAGAAAACCGGCGGCTTCCCTGGTGGTGCAGTGGTTGAGAATCTGCCTGCTAATGCAGGGGACACGGGTTCGAGCCCTGGTCTAGGAGGATCCCACACACCGCGGAGCAGCTGGGCCCATGAGCCACAACTACTGAGCCTGCGTGTCTGGAGCCTGTGCTCCGCAACAAGAGAGGCCGCGATAGTGAGAGGTCCGCGCACCACGATGAAGAGTGGCCCCCGCTTGCCACAACTAGAGAAAGCTCTCGCACAGAAACGAAGACCCAACACAGCAAAAATAAACTAATTAATTAATAAACTCCTACCCCCTATTTTTTTCTTTAAAAAAAAAAATAGAAAATCTTCTCTAACTCCGTTCACAGGTATGACTTCCTTCTCTCCTCTCCAGGCTATTTATAACCTGAGCCACACAACTCAACAGCTAATTACACTGCCTTATATCATTATCTGATTATTTCCTGGATGTACAGCTTTCCTCTGTGGTTAAATTATGAGCTCTTTGGCATAACAGTTTTTTCTCCATTTATATCACCTTGTAGATAGTTATCTATAAATACTCTAACTTAATCAAATATGTTCATGATGGATGATTGGGTTTTTTTTCCCTTGGCTTTTGGGTTTTTTATTGAAATATAGTTGATTTACAATGTTGTGTTAGTTTCAGGTGTACAGCAAAGTGATTCAGTTATACATACATATATATCTTTTTTTCAGATTCTTTTCCCTTATAAGCTATGACAAAATATTGAGTTCCCTGTGCTATACAGTAGGTCCTTGTTGGTTATCTATTTTATACATAGTAGTGTGTATATGTTAATCTGAACCTCCTAATTTTTCCCTCCCCTCCTTTTCCCCTTTGGTAACCATAAATTTGTTTTCTATGTCTGTGGGTCTATTTCTGTTCTGTAAATAAGTTCATTTGTGTCTTTTTTTTTTTTTAGACTCCACATGTGAGTGATATCACATGATATTTGTCTTCCTCTGTCTGGCTTACTTCACTTAGTATGACAGTCTCTAGGTCCACCCATGTTGCTGTAAATGGTGTCATTTCATTCTTTTTATGGCTGAGTAATATTCCATTGTATATATGTAACACATCTTCTTTACATGATGGATGATTGTTTAACAAATACTGTCCTAATTAAAGTAAAGCCATGGAATAGACACAAAAATCTCCCAGGGTTCTTTCCAGTTTTAGATTTCCTGCTTTTCTGGCTCATTCATGATTTTCCCCCCAAATCACATGCTGCTATACTTTGCTGGTTTCCTCTCTTCCATAGGCCTCATTCAGTTCCCTTCTCATGGGGTTTTGTGATAAATCTTCACTAGAAATAGGAGTCAAGTTCAGATGTCACTTATTCTTCCTATGAGAACCATTTTTCATGAAAATGGCTATATTCACATTGAAATGTGTGGAATAAAAAGTCCAGTAAATTCTGTGGGTCAATGTTTTTTTTTAGTGGTTTGAGAAACGGCAATTTTTTTTTTTTTTTTTTTTGGCTGTGTTGGGTCTTCACTGCTGTGTGCATGGGCTTTCTCTAGTTGCGGTGAGCAGGGGCTGCTCTTCGTTGCGGTGCATGGGCTTCTCTTCATTGCAGTGCATGGGCCTCTCATTGTGGTGGCTTCTCTTGTTGGGGAGCACGGGCTCTGGGCACACAGGCTTCAATAGTTGTGGCACGCAGGCTCAGTAGTTGTGGCTGTCAGGCTCTAGAACGCAGGCTCAGTTGTTGTGGCACATGGGCTTAGTTGCTCTGCAGCATGTGGGATCTTCCCAGACCAGGGATCAAACCTGTGGTTCAATGTTTTAAGGCAGTATTTTTCCAAAATATTTTCAGCAAGAAGTCAATGAATGTTACACACAAAATTTACTGTAGCAAAATAAAGTTTGGAAGAGCTGATTGAAACAATGTTAACGGAGCTTCTTTACTATAGGATTGACTAGAATATTTTAAGTGAAAATTATACAAAGAAACTCAAAGGGGCAACACAGTATGTAGATTTTACTTAGCAACAGAAAACTATTCTCAGCAGAGTGGTCCCCAGAACACATTTTGAGAAATATTACAAGACTGAATGAATGAATAAAATAATGTTTGAATGAATTAGTTCATTGGCATTCGTCCTTTTCTACTGGGATGTATGTGTCTGGGCAGCACATGCTGCAATGAAACTTTCACTGCCACTTAGAACTCATCAGGCCCCTTAAACTGATTTTATTTTTTAGAATTCCTCTTTTGTAGCTACTTACCTGTCATACCTGTTGGGCACAAAAATACACAACAAAAACTGGGGGGGTAATCAATATTTTGTAAGTACTTTAATGGTATGGAGCCCATTTTATATTTCTTTCTTAACTCTAGTCTCAAGATAGACCTTGGCAATCAGTTCAGTACCTAGAAAGATAATCAGGATTGTGAGGAGAAAGGGGCCATGTCATATGATGAAAACTTAAAGGGTAATGGGGGTTGAATAGCTATCTTCAAGACCTGAAATGGATAAGGCTTATTCTATTTCACTCCAAAAAATACTGAACTACAATAGATGAATGTAGCAGAGAGATAATTAAGTTTAGTATAAAGAAGAATCTGTAGCCCCATGGCAGTCCAAAAATTGAGTAAATGTGGTACGTTTTCAATGATTACCTTTTGACAATGCTATTGAGTAGATTCCTATTTTTGGAAAACATTGATATTCTGCATCTAAAAAGAAATAAAAAATTATTCATGTCAATAATGACTATATTACTGTTCATGTAGGATCTGCCTTACAAAAAAACAAACAAGCAAAAAACAACCAAGAAGAATTACTTAAAGAAACGCTATACTTTACTCTACAGTAGTTCCCTATTGGTTATCTGTCTTATATATAGCAGTGTGTATATATTAATCCCAACCTCCTAATTTATCCCTCCACCCTTTCCCCTTTGGTACCATAACTTTGTTTTCTGTGTCTGTGGGTCTATTTCCATTTTGTAAATAAGTTTATTTATATCTTTTTTTTTAAGATTCCACCTATAAGTAATATCAGATGATATTTGTCTTTCTTTGTTTGGCTTACTTCACTTAGTATGATAATCTCTAGGTCCACCCATGTTGCTGCAAATGGCATTATTTCATTCATTTTATGGCTGAATAATATTCCATTGTGTATATATATATATATATATATATATATATATATATATATATATACACATATATATATATATATATATATATATATATTGCATCTTCTATATCCATTCATCTGTTGATGGATATTTAGGTTGCTTCCATGTCTTGGCTATTGTACGTAGTGCTGCTATGAACACTGGGGTGCATGTATCTTTTGGAATTCGAGTTTCCTCTGGGTATATGCCCAGGAGTGGAATTGCAGGATCATATGGTAACTCTATTTTCAGATTTTTAAGGAACCTCCATACTGTTCTCCATAGTGACTGTACCAATTTACATTCTCACCAGCAGTGTGTGTGGGGGGGTCCTTTTTCTCCACACCCTCTCCAGCATTTATTATTTGTAGATTTTTTGATGATGGCCATTCTGACCAGAGCGAGACGATACCTCATTTTAGTTTTGATTCTCATTTCTCTAATAATTAGTGATGTTGAACATTTTTTCATGTATAACACAGGGAACTATACTCAATATTTTGTAATAAGCTACAAGGGAAAATAATCTGAAAAAAATATATAGAGAGATATGTATATACAACTGAATCACTGTGCTGTATACCTGAAACTAACATAATATTGTAAGTCAACTATACTTCAATTTTTAAAAATTGAAGAAAATGCTATACTTTATAATTTATATACAGCAAAGAAACTTTCATATAGTATAGGCTCAATAAGTGATGCTGTCCTTGGATTGCTAGCTTTTTGTACTAATTTTCCCACTACAGCTCTTGCAAACACTACTCTCACCTGTTTAAATTGCTTTTATCTGGCAGACTTTAAGGTTTATTCCAGCTTTAAAATTCTACTGGTCCTCTATCTCCTAACTGTATTTCCAGGGCAAGAATTTCCCCTGAGAAGTCTCTGGCAAAGTTAACATGCAATAAATGAATCTTGATTCTGTACTGCTCCCTTGCCTCCTCTGTAGAAATGTCCTTCCTGCCTTACATATCTATTCTCCATCCTCCTCTTTCCTCACAGCTCCTTACTTTAACATTCTTCCTCACCCAGTGTCAGTTTCGAGTGAAAGCTCTACCACAGGATCAGGAATTAAAATGAAAAACTATCAACAAAGTGTGAAAGAGACTAAAAAGCTTCCATATTGGCATGTGACTCACCTTGGTCTCAAGTCAAACACTGACTGGTGGCAATGAATGCAATCTGTCATCAGTGCAAGGATCTAGTAACTTACAGAATCAGTGTCATTACTTCAGTTACACTACAATCATACACATCTCAAAAAAAAAAGATAAATCAAACAGGAGGAAATCATTTCATTTTTAACCTCTATCGAACTCATTACATTCCAGATCCTGTTCTAAGCATTTTACATATACTAACTCAGAAATATTTTAAAACCAAGCTGATTTCAAACTGAAATTACTTTATAATTATTGATGTATAATTTATCACTTTAATTGATGTCTTATTTATCACAAGCTTATCCATACATTTTGCACAGAACACATGAAAAAACACATAAATTTTGCAACTAAATTAAAATAAATCATTATTAAAGATCAAAACTGGGTTCATTGTATATACACTTAACAAGAACTAGGGTGTGCTTCATTACCATTTTCCATTTCATATTTATTAAGAATGTGCTGAAATATCCTAAAGCAGTGTCAAATTAATAAATGTATTGGATTTCTAGTGTTATCAGCAGATACTATAAATCAAAGGCAATGTGTTAAAGGGAATTATAAAAGAAATATTTCTAAAAGAGATTGATGTTTTAAAATAAAATGCCTGGAGCATAAAATCAGGCTTCTTTTTTCAATCTAGATATTTTGATCCTTATGTAAGTTGTGATATGTTTTTACACTTAGTATACTCAAAAAATACACAGATGTATTGCTCAAACTTCAACTTACAGAACTACAATTATTATAGATCATTTTTGGGAAAGCTTGAAAATTTTACAAAGTCTGTATCTTCATAAAAGCAAATGTCTAACAGTAATCCCACCCTAGAATGATTTAATATCCAGTTACAAGATAGTATACTTCTTTTGCTATCTCATTATTTAAGGACATCTTTCTTGAAATACTGTCTAAAATTAACACTTTAAGATGAATTTATTATCTTCCACTTTGGACCAAAATGAAGTAAAAAGAACCAGACATACTCTCCTGCCTAAAACAATCAAAAAGAAAAAAAATTCTGAAACAGCAGTAGTCAAGACACTGGACATTGGGGCAGAGATGGAAAACAAAGGAGGTGAGCACTCTGATTGCCCCAACTTACTTCTTTGAGGGAGTTTCTAGGAAGTGGTAGAGAAAAATGGGAAACACTAGGCAGAGGCTGGTGGACTGTCTGAGTTGAGGAGACAAAGTGAATAGTCTATGGAAACCAAGGTGGATAGAGTCCTGGAGAGGAAAGAATTGCACACAAAGGAACTCCAGAGATCTCTAGAGGTCACCTTGAGTCAGTAGCATACTAATCAGGGCAAATGTGTGAAAAAACTACTTGAGGCCAGGGAAAGAACTACCCAAAGTATTAGAGGAAACATTACCCAGCATCACACAGAGCAAGAAATACTGCCTGTTCCCACTAGCCGGGGTGAAAAACCTTATTTTTGCAAAGCATTGAGTATTCGGAAGGGATTTGCATCAGTAGTGTGGAATAACTAGCCTTAGATTAAAAAGTGCTCCGGTCCCACCTAACAAATCTCAAAAATAAAACCCAAAAGGACTAACTGATTACAAGTAACTTAATTATGCCCCAGATCAAAGCTCAAGATGATAGGACTACAAAAGTATCTAGTACTCAAAAAGGTACAATTTATAATGTTTGGCATCCAATCAAAGATTCTCAGGCATACAAAGCAGCAGGGAAAAATGACCCATAATAAGGGAAAATATGACTCATAATAAGGAAAAAATTAATCAATCAAAAAACTAACTGAGAACTGATGCAGATGTTAGAATGAGTACATGAAAACATTATAAAAGTTATGTTCAAAAAATTAAGTCAAAATATAGAAAAGATTTTTAAAAGACCCCAAAAGGAATACAAGAATATCCAACATCCTACAATTTAATTTCACAATATATGGCAACCAATTGAAAATTACCAGGCATGGAAAGAAGCAGGAAAATGTAACCCATAATGAAGATAAAAATGAACTAATTGATATCAACAATAACTGACACACACATAGTGTTAGCAGACAAGAACAAAAACAACTAATATAACTCTATTCCATACATTCAAAAGTTAAGTCGAGACAGAGAAGATCCAAAAATACACAATTTAAACTTCTAAAGATGAAAACAACTATGTCTGGTATGAATAATACACTGAATGGGATCAATAGTAGGCTAGACACTACAGAAGAAAAGATTAGTGAACATGAACATATAGTAATAGAAATTAATTTCTTGAACAAAGTTCAAGAATATTTATAGGAATACAAAAGTATCCACAGAGAAAACTACACCAAGGTACATCATAATCAAATTGCTCAGAACGAGTGATAAATAGAATACCTTAAAGATGGCCAGAGAAAAAAGGACATATTATACACAGAGGGACCTAGATAAAGAGTCTGGAAGATTTCTCATTGCAAACAATGCAAATGAGAAGATAGCTGAGAAACACCTTGAGAGAACTAAGAGCAAATAGCTGTCAACCTAGCATTGTATATCTCATTAAAATATCTTTCAAAAATGAGGGTTACATAAAGACTCTTTCAGACATACAAAAGCTTGAAGAATGGGTCTGATGACTAATAGACCCCTACCATAAGAAATGTTAAAGAAAGTCCTTCAGGCAGAATGAAAATCATATCCTATGTAGGTCAGGACACCTACATAGGCAAATGAATAAGATATTTGTATTAGTCCCAAACTGAAAACCATCCAAATGCCCATTAACAGGTGAATAGCTATTTACACAGTAATATAACCAATAACTGCACAGTACAGCTTTTCTATGCAACGGTATATTTGTCAATTCTGAAGAGTACTATATGGATGGTTTTGATTTTCTCCTTTACTGAAGAAATTATGAATGTATGCACTTTCACATCTTTAGGGGTTTTTTTAAATATTGATTTCTGTTATTATAACTGCTATCTTTATTTTACATTTTGTGCATTTGTCTAATACATCCACTTATTTTTAAAACTATTTTTATTATAGAAGAAAGACTTTACATGGTAAATTAAAAAGTCAGAGTACAGAATGATAACAGGTTAAAAGAAAAAGTCTCTCTCCCCTTAGCACTCCCAGTCCCCCTTCCATAAGATAACCACTCAGTGGTTTCTAGCCTTAGTTCTTCTGGGGAGTTTCCATTATCACATTACATAAAATGCTTTTATCTCTACTCCTTGATTTATAAAACTACATCTATTTTTTTCCCTTTTATGACAAATAATGTACTTCAATTAGGACCCACCTCCCATACTCACTCTAAATCTCTATTTGTTTTTTATATCACTGTTGACAGTTCTTTTATTCATCATTTGAGGTGGCCTTTATAACTCTGAATAATTAATATATAAGAACATATATAAACTCAATCTAGGCTAATACACAGTGTTCTTTACAGTTATTTATAAGATCTGCTTTTAAAAATAGGTAAGATTTATTTGGAAATGCCTTTTTACTTTATGAGATACTATATATCAAGAGACAGTGTTTGGCATGAAAGGAATGCTAATTCCCATCCTTTTGCCTTTGAAAACTTCTAATGTACAAAAAAGCTTGAGCTCAGAGAGGAGTTAGGACTAGTAGGAAGTAGGAAAGAAAGGGTAAGTGGAGGATTGCTAGCAGTGAAATCCCTGAGCAAGACTGGAAAGAAGGAATGACAGAGTGGGTGGGTTACAGTCCGGAGCCATTCCTCACTAAGAATCGTGACAAGCAGACCTGAGAGAAAGAGATATATTGTAGCACCTATCTTGGATATCTATCAAAATAGCATTCCACCACCATCAATAGACTCTATGGATTCATAAACAACAAACAAATAACAATAATAGTAACTACAATAATGAAAATGATAGGGAGGGTGGGAGGGAGGGAGACGCAAGAGGGAAGAGACATGGGGACATATGTATATGTATAACAGATTCACTTTGTTATAAAGCAGAAACTAACACACCATTGTAAAGAACTTATACTCCAAAAAAGATGTTAAAAAAAAGAAAATGACATATTTTCAATATTAAGCAGAAAGTACATTGTGTTGATTTTTTAAATTAAATTGACTGATAGACCACTTCAACCCTGGCATATTGTCCTTCTGCTCATTTTCACACATGTTCCTTTGTGTACCCACATCTTTCCTATAGCACAGCACCAATATCCAGAAATATGCTTAATAATATTCAATGCATTTCAATAATATTGCTGACATACATCCCAATCTCTAACTTGGGTATAAGACAATAGCAGAAAAGAAATAATTCTAGTAGATACCTTGAGGACATGTAAAATTAAAAGTTCATGAAAACTACAACAGGTTGTAAATTAGAGACCCCATAGAGTTTCTTTAAGTCTCACAGCCATGCCCCATGAAATGTACCAGATAAACTCTAGTATCTCTCACTGCTCATCACCTACGCCACCTGCCAATTTCCTTCCTTTCTATCCTTGTTCACCCAGCTTCTGACTTTATTACACATGTTAGTGACCTGCTGCTCATTCTCACTGCTGGGATTTGACACCTGGGACTGTCTAAGTTCCTCTTGAGGGATAACCTCTACCTTTGGATTTCCATGGGGAAATATATCTCTCAGTTTTATCAGACATAGAGACCCCTACCTTTATACCATTCCAACTTCTACACTGAGTAGCACCTTCACTAGATTGACCCAAGCCCATTAAGAAGATCCATATTTTTTAAAATAACAGATAAGAAATTATTAAATACTTCTTTGCCACACTGCTGCAGATTTCAAAGAGATCATGTTCTATACTAGGATAATAATAATACTTGATATTTTCATAAAGCTTTGCAGTTTGCTCAGTGCTTTCCCATTATGATCTAATTTGAGTCTCACAATAATCTTCAGTATTATTATACTCATCTTACAGATATATATGATGTACAAGAATCATACAGATAATAACTTCTTTCCATAATAATGGACAAATGTGTTGTGGACCACTCTTTCATGATGAAAAACAAGAAAAGCCAAACTATGTGTATATACATATATACATATATTATTTCTTTGAAGACATGAGAGGTTTCCAAATCCATGTGGCAAAGATTCCAAAAAGAAAAGGGATAACAGCAACATTTGGTACTGCTTTTCCCCTTAAATCATTTTTGGGTTCTCAGGTGACTGCTGAGATATCAGGGAGCTGAGCAAAAAGTGGCAACTTAAGAGGCTAAAAAGCTGAGGAAACTTCTCACAGTTTTATGACTGAGGGACAAAAGTTGGAGTTCAAAAGGAAAAGTCCATATTAAACTACCGAGACCTTCATTTCAGCCCACAAAAACCCTTCACCTTAGGAATAGAGAGAAACCAAAATTAAATCAGTGCTTGCAAAGATTGAAGCCCAGTCTTGAATTAACTCAGTCTCTGATTGGATTAAGCTGATTGACCCTCACTGTCTGACAAATGTAAAACTAAATTCTCTAGGGATGCAGAAAGCACCATCCAAAGGCTCAATTATCTCCACAGTTGTTCATATCAGATCCTACAGTCAATCAAACATTACTAGGCATATCGGAAAACAAGACTATGTAGCTAAAAACCAAGATAAATAAAACAGAAACAGACCCATAGAAGAAAAGATATAAGTTATTAGACATGTACTTTTAAATATCTCTTATTAATATGCTGAAGAAATTAGATGAAGAGATGAAGAATTTTGTCCAAGAAAAATTCTAGACCTGAGAAATGCATTAGCTAATATTAAAACTTTAATAAATAAGTTAACAGAAATAGACACAAAGGGATGAGTAGTGAAACAAAAGTTCAAAAGAAAGTATTCAGATTAGTGCACACAAAACAAAAGGATGGAAAATACAGGATGAGGGAATGTAAAAGATATACAGTATCCCAGGATAATGTTTGGAATCCCAGAAGGAGGAGAAAGAGAGAATAGTTCAAAAGTAATTTTGAGAAAGTAATGGCCTTAAAGTTTGCTACACTGAAAGAAGCTACCAAGCCACAAAATTGAAAAGTGCTACAAATCCTAATCAAAATAAGTTTGAAGAAAACTATACCTAAGAATGATAGTAAAACTACTGAAAACCAAAGACGAGAATATTGAAGCAACCGGAGGGGTAAAAAAAAGAAATATTTCCTTTAAAAAGTAAGACTGAGGGCTGACTGAACAATTATGTATAGAATGGGTAAACAACAAAGTCTTACTTTATAGCATAGGGAACTATATTCAATATCCTGTGATAAACCATAATGGAAAATAATATGAAAAAGAATATATATGTGTATAAGAATCACTTTGTTTTACAGCAGAAATTAACACAATGTTGTAAATCAGCTATACTTCAATAAAGTTTTTTTTAAAAGACTGAGGGCTGACTACTTAGCAGAAACAATGGAATCCAGATGACAATAATGAAAATTACAAGTGCTGAGAGAAAATAATTAATTACTAAATGCCAATCTAGAATCTGTTTCCAACAAAAATATTTATCAAAAGCAAAGGCAAAAAAGACATTCTCAGGCAAATAAAATTAGATCCATATTAAAGGAAACATTAAAGCAGGAAGGAGGAACAAGATGATAGTATGAAAATGCAGGAAGGAATAAAGGAATAAAGAACAATATAAAGGGTAGACATGTAAGTGCATCTAAATTAATATAGACAGTATGAAATAATAATGTCTGTGGGCTTAAAAACCTATAGAATAAAAATACATGACAACAAGAATAAAAGATGTGAGGGAGAAAATGGAGTTAAAGTGTTCTAAGATCATTTCATTATCTGGGAAATGATAAAAGTACTAATTTATATTAGACATTAATGAGTCAAGACTATGTTGAAATCTCTAGAGTAACTATCAAACAAAAAGCAAAATTATACATAACTGACCAGTCAACAGAGAGGGGAAATAAAAAATAAAAAAGATTTAATTCAAAAGAAGTTAAGAAAGGATTAAAAACAAATAAGCATAGAAGACTTGGAACAAACAGAAAACAAATCATAAATGTAAATACAAATACATCTGTAACTTTTTATTGAAAATAGGCTAAATACTCCAATTAAATATAAGTGAAACCTTGCATTAAAAAATAAACTTTATGGGCTTCCCTGGTGGCGCAGTGGTTGAGTCCGCCTGCCGATGCAGGGGACACGGGTTCGCGCCCCGGTCCAGGAGGATCCCACATGCTGCGGAGCGGCTGGGCCCGTGAGCCATGGCCGCTGAGACTGCACATCCGGAGCCTGTGCTTCGCAACGGGAGAGGCCACAACAGTGAGAGGCCCACGTACCACAAAAAATAAATAAATAAATAAAAATAAATAAATAAACTTTATGATGCTTTAGGAGACAGACGTCAAATATTAGAATACAGAAATGTAGAAAAATATATATGTATACATACACACACACACACAGTTGACCCTTGTACAACATGGGTTTGAACAGTGCAAGTCCACTTATATGCAGATCTTTTTCAATAATAAGTACTACAGTACGACACAATTCATGGTTGGTTGAATCTGCAGATGCAGAACTATGGCTGTGGAGGAACTGTGGATACAGGGGGCCGACTATAAATTATATGCAAGTTTTCAGCAGCACAGAGGGTCGGTGTTCCTAACCCCCGAGGTGTTCAAGGGCAAACTGTATATATATGTGTTTATGTAATGAAAATACTGATAAAAAGTAAGCTAGTGTAGTTATATTAACATCAAATAAAGTAGATTTTAGAATAGGAAGCATTATAAGAGATAAAATGGACAAATCATAATGATACATAGTTCAATGTACCAATAAGATATAATTTTTAATTTGTTTGCACCTAATAACACTTCAATAAAAAATAAATTTAAAAAATAAAATAAATAAAATAAAATGTATAACGCAAATAATAGAATTAAAGGATAAATAGATAAATCCAAAAGAGTGGTAGACCTTAACACATTCTTCTCAGTAACTGATAGAGCAAGCTGCTAAAATCTTATTAAGAATACAGAGTTGAGTGCTACAAATAACATATACAGAACTTAACCTAATTAACATATATAGACCATTCCACCTACAAATGCCAGTATGCACATCCTTTTCAAGTGTACAAGGAACATGTACCAAAATCAAACATATACTTAGCCAAAAGAAAAGTTTAACAAATCTCTAAGTTTAAAAACATACAGAGTATTCTCTAATGTAGTAAAATTAAATTAAAAATCATAAGAAAAATATTATTTAAAGATGTAATTTTAGGAAATGAATTTATTTCCAAATAACTTATGGATAGAAGAAGAAATTATAATAGAAATTAGAAATATCTTTAACTAAATGGTAAACAAAAACCATAATGTCTCAAAATTTGTGAGCTGCAGCAGTGCTTACAGGGAAATTTATAGTCTTGAATGCATTTATTAGGAAAAATAAAAGCTTAAAATAATTGTCCAAGTGTCTATTTCAATGTCAGAAAAAAGAACAATAAGTTTAAAATAGAAAAAATGTATGAAGATAAAAATAAATTAACAATATAATATAAAACAAATATACAATAAAGCAATAAAGCCAAAAGCCCGTTTATTCAAAAGTCTAATAAAATTAATAAACCTCTAGTAAGACTACCAAGAAAAAAGTAGATGGGAACCATAACTTACCAATATATTAAAAACTAAAATTTAGGCATCACTATATACCCTACAGACATTAATAAAAGGATTACAAACAACTTCATACTAATAAATGTGAATATAATAAGAAGTATATAGAGCTAAACATGAGTTTATACTGATATTTCTGACTCTAATCCATTACTACCTGGTTCATTTTAGTCTTCCTTTCTTGTTTATCTGTAATCCTTCCCCTGGTGAGAAACCTGGTATTCACCATCTATTATCTATTTACTTATTTGTTTAATAAGTATACAATTAAAGCAGTTTCGGAATTGTTTGCTCTATCTATGAGAAAGAAATTCATCAACTAGAGTACAGTGTTTATGTACAGTTCCTTGCATGTAACCTTATAATTTTTAGTCAAAACATCAATTTTCAAATGTGTGAATTAGTTTGCACACATTAATATTCACTTTTTGTAATGTATAGATCTGAGTCTTGACAAATGCTTACAGTCATGTGTCCATCACTCCACAACAGTTCTTTCACCCTATACTTCCTCTGTAGGTCTCTTTGTAGTCAACCATTCCCCACCCCTAAACTTTGGCAACCACTAGTCTGTCTTCATTCCTTATATTTTTACCTTTTCCAGAATGTCATATGAATGAAATCATACACTAAGTAGTCTTTTGGGTATAGCTTCTTTCACTTAATACAAAGCATTAAAGATTCATTTATGTCAATGTATGAATCAGTAGCTTATTCATTTTTGTAGCTGAATAGTAGTTCATCACATGGATGTGTCAGTTTATCTATTCCCTTGTTAAAGGACAACTTGGTTGCTTCCAATTTTTAGCAATTAGGAATAAAGCTGTCAGAAACATTTAGCAGCTTTTGTTGGGACATAAATTTTCAAGTCACTTTGGTAAATTCCTAGGAGTGTGATTGCTTAGTGGTATGGTGGGTCTGTGTTTAACTTTATAAGAACTGCCAAATGTTTTCCAAAGTGGTTGTACTATTTTCATTACTACCAGCATTTAATGAGAGTTCCTGTTGATCTGCAACCTTGCCAACATTTACTGTCAGTTTTTTGGATTTAAATTAATAAGTCAGAAATATCAGTATAAACTCATGTTTAGCATATATATATATATATATATATATACACATATATATATACACGGATAGATGCAGAACAATTATAAATGTGTATATGCATGGGTTAGTATACATAGACATACATATATATACATACATGTATATATACATACATTTGTGTGTATATGTATGTGTATGCATGTGTGTCTGCATATATAAATATATTATATTCAGTACTATTCACTGAGAGGGCCTAGAAGCAATGGTAACAATAAGCATACCAAATTCCCAGATCTTGGTTTCTAAATATCACTCTCCAATAAAAGGAACAAGGGCTCATTGGAGAAATCACTGATTCTAGGTCTGAGGCAGAGCATATAAAAGATGGGCCTGGAGCATCTTACAGTGCCAAAAAGTAAGGAAATGCTTCAAAAACAAAATTATAGGGACCTCAAGACACAGGAACCAAGCTGAAAAATTTCTCCTTGGCCAAAGCTGGGACAATCTGAGCAACAAAATAAATAAAGTGGTATTGGATTATAACCCAAAATATAATGTAAACATACATGAGTCCCTACTGATATGAATGAATGGATGAATGAATGAATGAATAAACAGAAAAGAAACAAATCTTTCTTACAGAAGAATTCCAAATAATATGTGAATCACGAGGTAGAGGTTAATACCACCCCCTCACCACCACCACCAGGGTGGGCCAGACTTAATGACTCACTTCCAAAGAATGGTGTAAGAAAAGAAAAAAATATAACTTTAAAATGGTGAAACCTGGCAAACACTACTTTAACCAAGTGATGAAGGTTAACATCACCAGCAATTTCATGTGTGTATCATGTACTCCCTGATATAATGTGATGAGAAGTGCACTCAACTCTGTTGTATTCTTTACCAAAACCCTGGAATAATCATAAAAAAAAAAAAACAATAGAAAACCTGAGATGGGAAACATTCTACAGAATAATTGGTCAGTACTCCTTAAGACTATCAAAATCATGATGAAAAATAAAGGCTGAGAAACCATCATTGACCAGAGGAGACTAGACAGACATGACAACCAAATGCAATGTGGTATGCTGAATTGAATCCTGGAAAGAAAGAGGACATTAATGGAAAAAACTAGTGAAATCCAAATAAAGTCTGGAGTTTAGTTAACAATAATATATCACTGTCAGTTTCTTAGTTTTGATAAACGTACCATAGTAATATGTAAGATGTTATTTTGAGAAACTGGATGAGGGACATATGAGAATTCTGTTATCTATGGAATTTTTCTGTAAGTATAAAATTATCCCAAAATTTTAAAAAAATTTAATTTGCCAACAGATTTTTTTGCAGAAATTGACAAGATAACTCTAAAATTTACATAGAAATGCTGTGGGCTAAGAATAACCAACAATCTGAAAGAAAAACTAGAAGACTTATGCCACAAGACATCAGGACATTGCAAATCTATAGCTTTAAAACATTGTGGTAATCAAGAATAAATGGAATATAATAGGAAGTCCAGAAACAGATCTCTATATATAGACTATTGATGTATGACAAAGGGAAACCAATGAACAATGGGGAAATTTAAAAGATGTTCATTTTAATAAAGAGTCCTGCTCAATTGGTTATTCATATAAAAAATGAACCTAGACCCTATCTCATACCATACACAGAAAATCAATTCTGGGATTAATGTAGATGTATATGAAATAGAGGCAGGGGAAGCTTCCAGAAGGTAACAGACAAGTATATCTTAATGACATAAGTTAGGCAACACTTTATTAAACTAGGACATGAAAAAGCACTAATCATAAAAAAATGGGTTCTAAATTAGATTGAAAATTAATAATAAAATACAGATAACCTCATAAAATAGGTGAAAGTCATGAATAAGAATTTCACATGATAGAATGCCAAGTGACAAAAAAAAATTGTGATGAATATATGCTTAACTTTATTAATCATCAGGTAAATGCAAACTCAAACAACAATGAGATATCACTACATGCTCAACAGAGTAGCTAATATTCAGAAGCCTGAGATTACCCAGTGTTGGTGACAATATGGGACAACAGAATTTTCATACAAGGCTAGTGGGAATGTAAATTGGTACAACTAGGAAAATTATTTTTGCATTATCTACTGAAGCTAAATATATACTTACACTGTGTCCCAGCAATCTCCCTCTTATGTATGTACTCAAGATAAATATCCAAAAAATGTTTAAGAATCTTCATTGCAAGTTTATTCATAATAGCAGAGTACTGGAAACTGTCCAAATGTCCATTAACAGTAGATTCTATATATAAATGGTAATACCTTTGTACAATAGAAAATGACACAGCAAAGAAAAATGAACACATTATTTTTATAGAAAATGAAGTAAATGCATCTCATGCACATAACCTGAATAAGACCACACATATACACACTTCAAAAACAAAGTTAAGCTGATTCACTTCATTATACAGCAGAAACTAACACATTGTAAAGCAATTATACTCCAATGAAGATGTTAAAAAAAAAGTTAATATAAGGTTAGCAATAAAGCTAATGGTTTCCTCTGGAAGGGACTCAAGAGGGTATTCCAGGATGCGGGTAGTGTTCTATTGTTTCATCTGGGTGATGGTTACACAGGTGTGTTCAATTTGTCATGATTCCTCAAGCTGTATATTTGTGATTTTTGTACGTTTCTGTATGTATATCTATACTTCAAATTAGGAGTTACTTTTAAGTAAGAAAGAAAAATAAATTGTATAGACCTACCATGTCTAAAGATCATATAGGAAAAGAAGCATAATAATTCTGGAGAGAAATTCAATATCTAACATTAATGAAACAAATTAGATTTGTTTCTACCTCATTTCAACAAATATCAAATGATGACCTGCATATTAAAGCACAATACTTAGTGTTATAAAGAGCTCTAAGGAAAGAAAGACAGAAGCTTTATCCTGCCTGCCCCTCTCCTGTGCTCCCAACATCCCTCATGCTATTCATAGCCCTTCAGATAAATAAACTTAAAAGCAGGTATTTTTATGAGGGATGATTTATTCCCCACTTCTACTCTACTCTGAAGGAAAGAAAAGTATATGACTTGCACTAGCAGCTTTTCCATCAATCTCTTGCAAAAGAAGGAGAGGTTTAACTGATTAATGAATTAGGAAGGAACACCCAGTATTTTAGGTCCATCTCTCTCCTATATGTATCTTTCAAGGTTTGGGATTTAAGAATGGGAAACAGGGCTTCCCTGGTGGCGCAGTGGTTGAGAGTCCGCCTGCCGATGCAGAGGACACGGGTTCGTGCCCCGGTCCGGGAAGATCCCACATGCCGCGGAGCGGCTGGGCCCGTGAGCCATGGCCACTGAGCCTGCGCGTCCGGAGCCTGTGCTCCGCAACGGGAGAGGCCACGGCAGTAAGAAGCCGGCGTACCGCTAAAAAAAAAAAAAAAAAAAGAATGGGAAACAATTATTTAACAGACCCCCTCCCACCCAATATGCATCATTACAGGTAATTTACAGATAAGGAGAGTGAGATTCAGAGAAGTTTAGTAACTACCAACACCAAAATAGGACCTATGACTACCCAAGTCCAAAATCCAGGCTCTTTCCAATGTATCGGGCAGCTTCCAAAACAAATAATATAAGAGTAAATGGTAGATAGAGATTAATTCCAACTGGCAAGATCTGAGAAGGCTTCTTGGAAGAGCTGGGATTGGTTTTACCTGGGTTTTGAAAAATGAACATGTCTTTAAGAGTAAAGATATACAGCCACCTTTTTCCTAACTAGAAAAAATAGCCTCCCTTTTCTATAAAACCACACAGTTTTCTAAATTTATCTGTGGGTAAGAACATCTGTTTATGTGGAAAGATGCAAGATTAAACATTCATTTACCCAGTTCTGGCCTAATCAGGGTAGAACTAAACGGTAGACATAGTGGTGGTTTGGCAATCCGTGCAACCCAGGCTCCAGGTGGCCTTCTCTCTTTCCCTCAACAACCCAGAAGCAGAAAATAACTATAAGGTTATTGTGTGTTCATTGCACAAAGCTCTATCTGCCATAGATAGAGAATATTATCCAGCTGCCTTTAAATAAGTCATGCAATTCCATGCCTTAGTTATATGTCTAAATCCCATGAATTCCAGTGTGCAGGGCATAAGACAGAATTTAATTTGGAAATAAGCATCTATTCATCTTCTCAACAAATATTTTGGAGCATCTTCTCCATTTCAGCCTCTGTATTGTGAGCCATGAAAAACACAGACATGAGTAGGATTTTTGTCCCTACTCTCCAAGAACTTTAACTCTTCAATTTCCATGTATTTTACTTATATGCTAATTATTCCTAAACTCAGCCTTATCTTCACACATCAAGTCATGATTCATAAACACAAATGCCTACTAAAAATCTCCTCTTGAAAACACAATAGATATCTCAAGCCCACTATGTCCAAAACTAAAGTTACCTCCCTTCCTCAAACCTACACAAATATCCATCCAAACATCCTTTCTGGAAACATGGGAGTCATCCTCTCTGTCTCTCTATGCTTTTCTATCTACAACCACTCAATAACAAAGTTCTTTTCTAAAGATTTCTCAAATTGATTCTTACTTCTCTACCCTTTAGACTCCTGTTCTGATTCAGGTCCTCATTATTACTGGCCAGCAATAAGGCAAAGACCATCTAAAACTGGTTTTTTGTACTCCATTTGCCACACTGAATTTAGTCTAACATGCAAATCAGACTGTCTCTCCCATCTTAAAATACATCAAAGACTCCCTCACATGACATAATAAAGAATAAGCTCCTTCCATGACATTTAAAGTCTCCCAAGTTCTAGCTACTACATATTTTCTTAGCCTTCTTTGCCAGCTCAGGCTTTAAACTTAATGCTCTAGTTAAGTTCTTAGCATTTTCTATGCTATTATCTGTCTTCATGCCTTTATTCAGGCTCGTTCCTCTCCTTGTTCTGCTTTTCTCCACCTTTCTTTGCTATGCTAATTCTTATTCTCTTGAAAGGCTCAATTTATTCTAAATATCCCTTCTCTATACTCATAGAACATACCTCACCCTGTCCCAGCCTTATTATATTAACATCTTCTGTTTATATAAAAATCTCAGAAGTATCAGAACTATGTCTTAACTTTTTTATCTCCAGCACCCATGACAAGCCTAGCTTAAGGTAAATGGTCACCTTATGCCTACAGGTAACAGGGTTATTTATTTATTTATTTATTTATTTATTTATTTATTTATTTATGGCTTCATTGGGCCTTTGTTGCTGCACGCAGGCTTTTCTCTAGTTGCGGCGAGCAGGGGCTACTCTTTCTTGCGGTACACAGGCTTTTCATTGTGGTGGCTTCTCTTGTTGTGGAGCATGGGCTCTAGAGTGTAGGCTCAGTAGCTGTGGCACATGGGCTGAGTTGCTCCACAGCATGTGGAATCCTCCTGGACCAGGGCTCAAACCCATGTCCCCTGCATTGACAGGTGGATTCTTAACAACTGCACCACCAGGGAAGTCCAACAGGGTTATTTTTAATGAAGATAAATAACACAAAACAAATTATGGTATATCCATAAAATGGAATACTGCACATCAATAAAAAAGATTGAACTTTGGACACATGCAATGACATGGGTGACTTTCAAAAGCATTATGCTAAGGAAAAGAAGCTAAAAGACTAAAAATACTACAAACTGTATAATTCTATTGATAAGACATTCTATAAAAAGCAAAAATATATAGAGAGAGATCCATTCTTTTAACCTGTGCATCATACAGGATCTATGCAACGTTTCCTTCCTAAGACATTTAAATTAAAAAAAAAAAAAAAAAACCTGTGAGGACAGAAAATAAGAGCACTGGCTGCTGGGATCTTGGGGTAGATGGAGGTATAAAGGGGCTTGAGGGGATGATAGAAATGTTCTGTATCTTGAATGTAATGATAGTTACATAACTGTACACATTTGCACCAAACTGTACACTTAAAAAGAGTGAATTTTACTGTATGTAGATTATACCTCATAAAATGCTACAATGGGTATCTAAGCAACATATTGTTGGAAGTCAAATGAAAGGACAAAAAAACTCTGATTTGAGGAGTAAGAGAAAGGCCTCACCAAGGAAAATGAATAGCATTTTAGATAGTTGGTTAATAGGAGGTAAGATAGTTCATGCTCATATTCCAAATATTATCATTTGGTTGGGTAACAGTTATATTATATGATAATAACCCTGTTTTAGAAACATTTTGTGATAGTCTAAGAGGTTTTCTACTACTAATTGTTACAGACACTAAACATGCCTGAAACCAAACTCAGTGGCCTGATACTCTTCTTCACTTGCTTTCCTTAAGACCAATTAAGAACTTATCTCTGCCCTGCACCTCCTCACATACACCTCACACACACATACACCCACACACTACATTTAACTGATACTTCGGATTCTTCCTTTTGCTTTGACTCCTGATGAGGCAAGCATTGGTTCATTTCCAAAACAATGTTCTTAGATCATTTTAACCTTTTCAGTAAACAGAGGACTGGTCAGGCAAGTCATAGTTTCACCATAGATCTTATTAACTGATTAAAGAGATGCCTGTAAAATCAGAAAAAAATGGAGTAGAATTTTTCTGTAGTTTTACAGGAAACAGTTCAGGCACACCTAAATATACCACAGATGGCCCCAAATCATGACTCTTTCTTGAGTGGATAGAATGCTTCATAAGAATTACATCTGTGTGGAATTAAAATCCTAATAACCAGAATTTAAACAAAATGTTTTGTGGAAGTAATACTGCCTGTGCATACCATAAATCCTATATTTGAGTACATTTCCTAAAGTGAACACAAGAGTGAGAAATGTATGATTCTTCTTAGAATTTTCCAAAGACCTAATGGAGACAGATAACTATAATAGACACTGTTTGGTCCAGACTTTACTTCTTTCTTGGGAACCAGAAATGCATTCCTAGCCATCAGATTAAATCTTAACTCTGAGTCCTAGGATTTGTGGAGTGTTTACCTGGTCCCTACAGTATATCTAACTTTATTGTGCTCTAGTAAGTTATTCTATGTTGCCAATTGTGCATCAGGAAATAGGTAAGACCCCATTTCTGCTCATCGTGGATCAGGTTTCACTGAGACCTGCTTGCATCAAGAATCTCTGTTGCAAACCCATACAGGTGACCAGTCTGGATGATGAAGTCACTGAGGTGCCTCTCTCTGGTGGCCCTACTACATGGCCTCTATTTTAAATCAGACCATCCCAAACAAACCCAGATGTTGAAAATATATCCCACCATATCAACTTAAAATAATAATGAAATCTTTAATTTTATTCATATAGATTATTCCTCAAATTAGTCCCTTTGCTCTAGCTACCTGATATAATTTTTTCACTCCTAACTCTAACATTGTTTATAAACAACTTCAATCTTTCTAGTATATCTCATGTTTTTCTCCATTATGCCCTGATATGGATTGCCTTAAGATCTAATAACCCAAAACTTTTTAAGAAAAACTGATGGCATAGTGTTTTTTAAAAACATTAATTTTCATACACTGCTATTAAATAATAAGTAGATACTGTTTCATCCTTTATGTTGATAAATAAATATAGGTTGAAATATGTTATTTAAATTTTTAAGCTAACCAATAGTTATACAAATATGGAGCTCATAACTTCCAAAGTAACGACAAAGAAAACTAAGAAAATCTAATCAATACAGCAAAGATAGGAAAAGAACAAAAGAGAGGGCAGCATGCAGACATACAATAAGATGCAGAAGTAAAGTCAAACGTATCAATCATCATGAGAAAGGTAAACGAATCAAACTCCTCCATGAAAGCCAAACACTCTCTCTAGTTAGGCAAAGTAAATAAACAAACAACACCCCCCCCACAAAACTGCAATTGTGTATGTTATTTAAAAGACACACTAAATTAAAATGGCATAAAAGTATTCAAAAGAAAAAGAAAGAAGTAGTCCTATTAATATCAGACAGAGTAGAATTCAAGTCAAAAGTGAAGAAAAGAGAGCTATTTTGTCAGATAGTTATACTCTACAGTGAAGATATTATAGGACTAAATACAGACATGCCAAATATCAAATATCAAAATATATAAAGCAAAAACACAACAAATAATTTTTAAGATTGCAATTGTCAGTGGGCTTATCTCTGACTGATTAAATAAACAATAAAAAGGAATGTAATAGTTTTGGATAACATTAGAAGCCTTAGTAATAGATGCCTGCCAAAATCTGCAAACTGTAAATATCCTTGGAATGTTTACCAAAACAAAAAATGAAACGCTATAAGGAAAACTTCAAAAAAAAGTGCCATAACATGGGCCTCATTGTGTGACTTTTAAAAAATGTTTTATAGCTTAATTTCAACTAAGAACAACTATACAGCAATTTTAAAATATGCAAAAGTAATTTGAGCTAAAAAAATTTTAATTATCAATATTAACTATTTAAAGAATAACAACAGTGGGAGCTAACTATCAAAAGAAATGGTAAAAGCTATGCTCAGAGGAAAATTTGTAGCCTAAATGCTTTATTGCAAAAAAAAAAAAAGAATAAATGAAAATAAAGTATTTGCTTCAAAAAGCTAAGAAAATTAAATTAGGTATCTAATCTTTCACCTCTGACACTAACAAATATTGAAAAGAATTAGAATACTTTTTTTATTTTTATTTTTTGGCTGCATTGGGTCTTCGTTTCTGTGTGCAAGCTTTCTCTAGTTGCGGTGAGCGGGGGCTACTCTTCGCTGTGGTGTGCAGGCTTCTCATTGCAGTGGCTTCTCGTTGCAGAGCACAGTCTCTAGGGAGTGCAGGCTTCAGTAGTTGTAGCACATGGGCTCAGTAGCTGTGGCCCACAGGCTTAGTTGCTCCACCAAGTGTGGGATCTTCCCAGAACAGAGATTGAACCCACATCCCCTACATTGGCAGGCGAATACTTAACCACTGTGCCACCAGGGAAGTCCTAGAATACTTATTATTGGCAAGTATTTGAGGGAAAAAACACTACTGGTGACCATATAAATCAGTATAACCCTGGTGGATTGCAGATTGTCAGTAAGTACCAAAATCCCTAGCAATTCCACTTCTACAAATTCATTCTAATGATGGATTTGTACAAAGATCTAGCTTGGTATTTAAACCCATAAAGCCCATGCCTATGAAGAGTTAAATGTTTAACAAGGAGTAAAAAAATTTAATAGCAAGAACAAAAGAATAAGGCAGTACTGTTTAATGATTCAGGAACCTATTATTATAGTTATTATGTACCATAGTTACACTGATATTTCTTCTAGAACCAGGATTGCAGAGGGAAGTTTTTGCTCTTTATACCTACAAGTTTTTTTTTTTTTTTTTTTTTTTTTTGCAGTACGTGGGCCTCTCACTGTTGTGGCCTCTCCCGTTGTGGAGCACAGGCTCCGGACGCGCAGGCTCAGCGGCCATGGCTCATGGGCCCAGCCGCTCCGCGGCATGTGGGATCTTCCCGAACAGGGGCACGAACCCGTGTCCCCTGCATCGGCAGGCGGACTCTCAACCACTGCGCCACCAGGGAAGCCCTACCTATAAGATTTTTAAGATTGGTTTTTCCTCTCTGCTTACCCTGCGTATCCCACCTCAGTCTCTCTCATGGTGACAGAAACAAAAGACAAAACATTGCTCTTTAATACAACCACCTTTCAATCTTAAAACCAAGGCTTCTCTTAAGAAAGAGGTCTCCAAAACCCACATCAATTAATGGTAATCCATGTTTCACTGAATGTACTTCCTCACACGTCAGTAGGTATGAGGAAGCACGTAAGATCATCTATCATTTAACTTCTTTCTTTATTCTCCTCTAAGATAACTATGGCAATAGCTATTGACAAAATTATAAAGTGGAGTATTACAAGACCCCAATTTCCATTTTTTTAAATATCTTTATTGGAGTATAATTGCTTTACAAAGATGTGTTAGTTTCTGCTTTACAACAAAGTGAATCAGCTATACATATACATATATCCCCATATCTCCTCCCTCTTGCGTCTCTCTTCCACCCTCCTTATCCCACCCCCTAGGTGGTCACAAAGCACTGAGCTGGTCTCCCTGTGCTGTGCCGTTGCTTCCCACTAGCTATCTATTTTATATTTGGTAGTGTATATATGTCAATGCCACTCTCTCACTTCATCCCAGCTTACCCTTCCCCCTCCCCATGTCCTCAAGTCCATTCTCTACATCTCTGTCTTTATTCCTGTCCTGACCCTAGGTGCTTCAGAACCTTTTTTTTTAGATTCCCTATATATGTGTTAGCATACAGTATTTGTTTTTCTCTTTCTGACTTAGCCAATTTCCATTTTACTTACTCTTTCCCCCCTTGCAGGCAACTTTCTACCCTTCTCATTGTCAATCCTGTTCTCTGGAATGTTCTTCTTAAGTTTATTTATAATACAACAAGAATAATGAAGTTTATGCATTAGAACAGTTGTCAGAATGATGGCTAGCATTTTAAGGGAGGAGGAGAAAAATTTCTAGCATGCCTGAAAACCCAAAACATAGAATGTGGCTTAGCAGAGACTAGTCTGGAGAAATGTCATGCCAGTTGCGTTAGTTTTAGGACAACACTGACACCATCAAGTTTTCTAAATTCACAGCAGAAATTAAGTCAATAGATGATAGATAGATAGATAGATAGATAGATAATAGACAGAAATCTTGTATAAGACAACAAATTTGATCACTATTTATGTTCTCAAATTTTCTGGCAGATTCTATTATCTTCCTAAAATGAAAATGTGATTAAATAAACATCACAATTTTAGATGAGCTTTCAAAATAGCCTAATGGTTCTGGTTTATTTATACAGTTTCTGCCTGAGGATATAGGCAGATGCCTGAAGGACTCCATTGCATTCAGACATACTCATTTGTATCTTGTAAAATTCTCTTTTTACTTTGATTTCACCTAATTCTGCATCTCTTTTGGCTCCATCAGTGGGTTTCTTAGCTATCCAAAACCATTTTCTTCTTTCCTGCTGCATCATGCACTACCAAAAGGAAAACCCTAAGCAAAGTTTTTTAGTCATTCTTTCAGCACACGTTTTATTTTGATGAGGTTGAAGTTTCCCACTCAATGACTGACTATAATCCTACTCTTGAAACTTACTGCTTTTATTATCAAGCCTTCCCTCCCCAGGAAATGGGGGTGGCGGAGAGAAGCCAGTTGCTTCCACATTGCTCCCTGGCTTACTAGTATCTTTCATAGGGAAACCCATAATAAATCTGGATAATTTGAAAGGTGTTAAGAAAACCCAGCAGAGCTGACAACGTGAAGGAAGGTATCTACTCATTTGTTAGAGGCCGAAAAAAAGCAAGAGTCATGCCCTGAATTCTTCCTTTCCCTCCCTAAATCACCTAATCTTATCCAAAGTGTCCAAGTCAATGAATTAATGAAGCACTATCATAAATTCTTTCTGAAAGAGGTAAAATAGAAAAAAAAAAGAAGGGGAAGAAAGAAAGGGAAAGAAAGGAGGAATGAAAATTTTGATCCCCTCTGGCTCCCATTTGGCCAGGACTTAGCTTTAGGTCACCTTCTGGAAGTAACAAAGTGAGTACCTCCAGGCGGGGGAACTTGACCTTCACGAAAGAGCAATCGCTGGAGTAGGGAAAAGAGGAAGCTGCTGGATGAAAGAAATGGTAAAGTGTGGGCAGGCATTTAGGAAGGAGGCAGGCTTTGTGGTCCTTCCCAAGCCATTGCCTCGGGACACTACCAGCCTGACCACTGACTGGGCAGCTGCACCATCACAAGACTCTCTGAACTCTTCCAAGATCACTATCTACTTCCTCAAAGCAAACTAAACAATTATGTGAGGTTTATAAGAAGACATATAAGATATATTTCATATTCTCCAAGAGTGTAGAGGATAATTTTCCATGGTGGAAAACTCATACTTTGAAACCTACCTGATGCACCAAAAAAAAAAACCTTTTTCATCAAACGGCAGATTGAAAATCAATCTGTTACTCTATTGGCTATAGTGTTTTGTTTTCTCCCACTTTTCAAGAAATTAAACACCCAACTGATCCACAGGTAATGGTAAAATGAGCCCTCAATCTTCAGACCAATGTTTGGGAATTTGGCTTGTCCAAGCTTTTATAAAAAGTAATGGAAGCAGAACCTCAAATCATACACAAGGCATTTGAGGTCCCCACCCCTGTCTTTAAATCAGCTCTAACTAGTGCTTAAGGAAGTATCTGAACAGCAGAAGTTTCAAAACAATGGGTCACTTAATTTCCAGTGTGTACGTTCTGTGATATGAAACCCTAACATTTAAAAAGTCACCATGTATTATAATATGCAACTCAACTTTTTTATGTTTAAAACATTCCCCACATTCCAGAGTGCTAATCTGAGGCCAAGTGCCTGGAAAATATGTCCTTTAACTCCTTCATTGACATAAGGCCATTTGCTATTTCTGTTGTACCTCAGTGCAATGTTTTGATCAGTACCTCGGAAGTTCTAGGACGTAAATAAGGTCTTTAAAAATTAAAGAAGTGGGATGAGGAAAGACAGGAGAGAATCAGGCAGATTTGAAATCCCTTTCCCAAGTGGACATGGCCCAGTCAGCTGCTGCTGGGCAAGGCTAACTAGAGAAGGGGAAGGGGGAAGTATTGAGAGGCAGATCCAATTCAGTGGAATTTCTGCAAAACCAGCAGAAAGACCCCTGAGAGCTGAAAAGTACAGCAGCAGGCAACAGGGTAAAGATGAAGCCATCAGGTTCTAGGGGGGATCATCACAGTGGAGAACCATTTCAGTAATTCATTTGAAGTTACATGGTTAGATTTCCTGATTTTTCTTTTCAAAGCTTAATGACACTACCCTTCCTTTTTAACCAGCATTTTAAAACTACAACATAGTGGCCCACTGGGAAAAAAATGAGTACAGCCTTTTCCATTTTATGAAGCTCAAGAAGAGAGAAAAAGTAAAATACTCAGGGAAATTTGCTTTTAAAAGTCAATGCACTCATCTATAATACTGCTCCCTAAGTTAATTTAAGCAACTTCTTATTTGAAAACTACATTATATTTTTGGAGCGATAGTACTGCCTTTTTTAGTCTTCTATTGAGAGAATTTAAGTGTGTAAACATAATTGCCCCTTTTCTTCTCTCATCCCAAAGTAGATGTTTCTTCATACTGTAAAGGAAATCACTAGATACTCAGAACAGTTTGAATAGCTCCTGCAGTCCCCCATATAAACTCCACAGTGTTGGCTTGTGCATCGTCAGCCTAGGGTAAATAATACTTAAATGAGTATCCACTTTGTCAGCCAAGAGGACTATTGCTCTACTAGAATCTCCTTCCGACTTGACTTAATTATGCTCTAAGGAGCAATCGGCAACGTTAAGTGTGCTGTAAAATTGGAATTGTATTGTAGTTTATGTTCATTAGTTTTCCTCTTTTGCTTTCTGTGAAGCTTTAGAAAGATTTCACACTCTTGTGCTTTAAAGAAATACTTCACTACAGCTTCTGGAATAGTCCTGAAACCAGGAGTGTGTTGGGAATCCCCCTTCCCCAACAATGTCAATGTTCTAACTTGTTTCAAAAGAGCTCGTTAAATCACACTTTCTTTTTACATTAACATCTCCTGCTTTTAAGTCATCCTCATATATTTTACCCAGTAGACTGCTTTAACTGCCCAAGAACGTGATGTCCCCGGAGATAGGCTTTTGAAAAAACAGAAATTAGAAAATCCTGAGTGTATAAATCTTATCACTGGAAAAAAATATATCATGGATTGATGGAGCTGAGGTGACTTTTCTAAGGCAAAGACAGGTTAGAAAGCCCAAAGGAGAATGAGTGTTTATTCATAAATCCAAATGAAATTAATTGAAACAATTTAGTGGCCATTTAAAAACAATGGCATCCATCAGAAGAGTTACAATTGTCTTTCACAGTGGATTCATTAGCCTGCACTAAATTTTGATTACTCTTCTTCAGGGACCAGCTTTAGTCAATTAAGAATGATTTATGATTCTGGGTCTAAGATGGGGGAAAGTTCATCCATCCACATAGCAACATATCCATCTAACTTTGGACTGAAGTTTTTTACAAAAACTCCATAATCTGATTGGTTGACATCAAGAGGTGAAAGAGATTCAGGAGCTTGATACAATCAACATAAAAGTTCTATTTGATGCTTAAAACCAGGAGTACATTCCTTGAAGTCAGGTCTGCGGAACCACAACCCTTCTGCTCACTCCACACACTTGGGTTTCCCTCTGTGGGTCTGGTACTGCTCTATCAACCTCTCATTTGTTTGATATCAGAGAGTAGTGACAGACCATTCTGAGGTTTAAATTAATCATGTGCTTTTTAGTTAATGCCTGAGTGCTTGAGATTACAACATGTTCTATATATCCTGCATCTTAAACCTGCCTTTTAAAATGAAATATGGAAGGAAAACATTAAAAATTTTAACCAAAAAAAGTTTTGAAGAAAAAAATTGCTCTGAAAGAAAATGAACTAAATGAATGAACTAAAAAAAAAAAAAATCAGCAAAACAGCCCTATGACTGTTGACACCTCGTTTTTTTAATTAAAAAAAATTTTTCTTTGCTTAGGTCAGTCTCCCAAGGCAATAGAAATAAAAGCAAAAATAAGCAAATGGGACCTAATCAGACTTATAAGCTTTTGCACAGCAAAGGAAACCATAAAAAAAGAAAAAATATATATTCTTGGGTGAAATATTTACCTTCTCTCCTTTTGTAATTCTTCTCTGTCAACCATTTATCCTTTGCTTAATTATTCCTTCACATCCACCTCTTGCTCTGTTTCTGTCACCTAGAACAAGCCTTCGTCAAATCAAGCTTGGGCCCCTACAGTGACCCCGTGACTGGTTGTCATCTGCCTACTCTCTCTCTGTCTTCCTATCATCTTGCACATCAGTTCTAAAGAGACCCTATTCTATTCTCTATTCTAGAAAATACCTCATTCAGTGATATACTACTTTATTCAAGAACTCCAGCATTCCCCTTGCACACAGCATTATTGTCAACCTTGTTCCCAAGAGTGTCACGGATGAGTCTTCCAGGCCACGGCAGAGAGCGCAGCAGAGTAGATGGGGCCCAGGTGCCTGTCCACTTCAACCAGATCATGTGCACTTGGTCTGTTAGTCAGTGTCCCTGCTTAGTAGATAGGCACTTTCACTTTTATCTGTTTCATATATGGGCAAAATGCCATTTGAAAGAGCATTCCACAACCTTTAAAATGTTTCCAAATCATTTATCTACAATCAGAATAAAGAGTAAATAAATAATAAGTATAATGTTCAAGGTGTCCGTGGTCTGATCTTATGTTACCGATAGAGGCAGCTGAAGTGTGGTAGTTGAGTTCAGTCCCAGGTGAGATTACTTGTGCTCAATTCCAGGGCCCAACCTTGCTAATACTGTGGTCTTAACCTGTTACCTATCCTATCTGGGCCTTTAAAATGCTGACAGGTACCTAACTAATAAGCTTGTCATAAGGATTAAATAAAATTATATAAGCCAAGCACTTAGAACAGTGGCAGACACAAAATCAAGGATCAATGGTAGCCATCAGGATTTCCTTTCAAGACTTCTATCCCATTAATCCCTCATGGGAACTCTGTTAGAAATGAACAGCTCTATAATCGTTCCACAGACACTGCCTGGGCTTTATACCTCACCTCTCCCAAGCCCATATCCCCAAACTGGAAACGCCACCACTTCTGGAGCCTGTGCTTTACAAGCAAGAGTGGGGAGGAAGGGCAGAGGTTATTGAGGAAACACTCATCAGAGCTCCTTATAAGTACAGTCTTTGAACGTCCTGCTCTCTCCCAGTCACTGTTCACTGAAGTGTAATATTGAGAAATTAGTGCTTTGCTGCAACAGCGGGATGGGGAGAAAACAAAACTGCAAGATACTCATTTTTACGGATAGAATCCCAGTTGCTTAAGAAACCCTGAGCATGTATTGACAGACAACATCCTGAAGTTAAGTGCTTACAAGTCATTCTGATCTGGAATATAATTTAGATTTTAAAATGAATGCTCCTTTGGCCTGTTTAAACACTATATATCCCCTGGTCCCTTTCACAGAAGGGGAGTCAAGTTTCATCTTCTGAGCCAGCTTTCTTCTCCTGCTTCATTCTACTCTGTGTTGGTTTCCTTCATAAGGTAATGTGTTTTCATATTTTTATATGCTTCCCAGAGCATTTTGAGAAGGAAGGTATCCTATGATCAAAAAAAATAAGTAATATTCCAACAAAGACATTCTGCTTGTAATTATACCCATGCAGCTTTCCTTACCCTGTGCAAGAGCATTCTGAATTTTGATCACTAGGAGAGGCATGATGAAGCACATGACATTTGGGGAATTTCCTTATCACTGGGGTTGCATTACAAATGATTCTGGGTGGGGGGAATCTTAATCTTGTCAAGTCACTAGTACCACACTCAATGCATTTCTGTTTCGATATGCTGATCAGTTTTATGAAAGTCTCAATCCTACTTGCCATGCCGGCTTTCTTATTAGATTTTCAATTTTTGTACCATTTGTGGTTAATCAGATAATTATAACCCTAGATTTAATATTTTTGTAGTTTTCCATTCTTTAGTAACCATAAACATGCCCTATGATGTGTCTGCCAATTCCAAATTTCAGTGCTTAGATGGAAGGGAGGGATCTTTTGCTTTGGGCCTTGAGCTGTAACAAGAGCACCATGAATTTCCTACAAATACACATCTGGCTTTTTGCCTTTGTTGTCCAGGACAAATCAGTTCCAGGCGACTATCCATCTCCTTGAAATCTTTGGCTGCATACAGAACACCAACTGGGTTGGAGTCTACTTAGCCCATTCTACTCTCTGGCAAAGGATCAGACTAGAACACATTGCTGTATTTGTCTTTACCTCTTTCTTGTGCCTTCATACAACTGAAGGGAGAAAAAGGGTTATGGAACTGGCTGATCACCTGCAACTGTGTACCAGACACTGTGCTACATGCTGGGAAGGCAAAAGCACAAGTGTCTTTTTCCTCAAGAAATCACCATCTACTGAGGGAGATGCCCTCATAAACAAACATAAACTCACCATCCTTGGTCACTAATTGAATCAGAACAAACTAGAGGAGACATTTACTATGTGGTCAGATATCTTATCAGAAGGAGTTAGAGTACCCCCAAGACCCACAGGAAAGGTCTCCAGGCACAGTGTATATTTGATTTCGTGGATCCAGGGGAAAAAATTAACATTCATAATTTACCAGGTTATCTGAGCCAGTCTTAGAGATAATTCCAAGCCTATTTTTGAGGATAGAGTCTGAGATGTCCCATCCTTAGAAAACCAAGTCATAAGAAATGTTCCTTGACACCAAGGGGTTACATTCCAAAAGAAAGCACTCTGAGTTCCATTTCGTGAAATATGACATACGTACTACTGACATAAAAATCATGTCACAGCTGGTGATAACAGGCCACAGCTGAGGAAGACTTACAACATGCATTTAACTTTCCTAAGAGGCATCCAAGATGCTTCATAGATAGGTGATAGATGATAGATAGATAGATGATAGATAAACAGTTAAACCTGCCCTTCACCTTCATGAACACTTTCCAATTAGTTGTTGTCTCTTCACACATGGGGTTAGACATAAATAAAGTCAAGAATATTTTAAACTTCAACTGAGAAATTTGTCTACTCCATCTGAATTCTTTAAACTGTCTCCTGATGATGAGTCTGTTTGTGGCTGAACAACATCGATCACTGATGGATATTCCCAAGAGAGGGGAGAACTCCTTAGGGAGCATCCCAAACCCACTCACAGCTCTGATTGCCCATTTTGCACTGGACTCTGTGGATTTGCTTAAAGATGTGTAAATTTTCATATAGTTTGACAGTCCCCTGAGGGCTCTTGTGTGTGTTGTTTATTCCACTCTGTATGTGATAGAACATTCACTCACAATTTTCTTCCTGGACAGCTTTAGAGGCTTGGAGAAACTGTAAATATTTAGTTCTTAAAGTCAAAACTATCCACTTTTGTTCAAAATACCTCTGTTTGGAAAAGTTTCAAACATCTGTTTAGAAAATCTTATAGCCAGTTTCTAACCTAAAGAAAAACTATAAAGAAAAACATAAAGTGATATCACCTATAAGGGGATAAAATGTGGAAGATATGGGATAGGTACATAGTCTGGAACCCAGATGTATCAATTAGAACGTTTTAAGCTACAAAAAAAGAAACTCAGCTCAAAATGGCTTAATCAGTTAGGCATACTTATTTTCTCCAAATTAAGAAGTTTAGAGACTCCAAGATTAATTAATGCAGCAGCTTAACAACAGCTGCCAGAATTCAAGTTCTTTCCGCCATCTTCAAGGGATTGTTTTCTTCAGTCTTACGTCTTCATGGTTGCAAGCTGGCTGCAGCTGCTCCAGGCTTCATAGCCCACTCGTCAATCTTAGGAAGGGAAGACAGAGTGCATCTCTTTCTTATCCAGTTTTCAGAGCAAAGTACACTTTTCCAGATGCCATCATGTAGAATTATCTTTATGTCTTATTCACAAGAATTCTGCCACAAGACCATTCCTAAATCAATTAAAAGAAATATAATGGATTTACCAGTCTTGGTTAGATTAATTGCTATTTAACTGCCTGAGACTGGGACTGTGCTTGAAGTTCTTGGCTGCCCAACACCTGAACAAAATTGGAGGGAAAGTGGAAATGGCTCTTGGGTAAACAACCAAGTGTTGATCACACCAGAGCATACAAGTACTTTGACTTTCCTTTTGATAGAGTCTCTCTAATGGGGGCTTGATTGGTCAGGAAAGAAGGCACTATCAGACCATAGTTAAGACTATGGCTCTGCCTAGGTTCATTATGCCAAGGTTCAAATCCCGGCTCTGCCCTTTTCTAGCTGCATAACTTTAAACAAGTTACTTAACATTGCTGTGCCTAAATTTCCTCATGTGTATAAGTCAGAACAAATACTACCTACCCCATAAGGTAGCTCTGTGGATTAAATTACATAACGTTTATACAATGTTTAGCACACTATCTAGCACCTGGTATCAATAAAGATTAGTAACTGTTATTAACATAATCTAACTCCAGAATTTAGATCTCAGTGCCTGAAAGGGTTTAAGAATCCTCTTTTTCATACTGCATTTTTAAAAAACTGCATTTATAGAAAACCTCAAAAGTGCAAGGCCACCAAAAATCTCTGGAGGTGGGGAAGGGAAGAGGGCAAAGTTTAATTGTATCAATAAAAGCACACCAGTGTCTAAGCAACCACTCAACTCTTGAGTTCATGTTTGACCCTTGGGCACATAAGCATTTCATTTATTTCAGGAGATGAAAGAAAAGCATATTTAGCAATTCTAAAATATTATGTATGAATTCAAGAACAAGTTAGCTATATCTTCAGAAAACATAAGGGAAGATCACATGTTTAAAATCACATGCACTGAGTTCACGGTCCATCTTTCCACCATACTGTTTCCCTGGCTGTAATTCCTCTTCTTTATTCACTGGGTGACTGCACCATACAAAAATGCTTAAAACCAAAATCCTTGTGTCTCCCCCTCTTTCCTTCTCACAAACACATTTGCCAAGAGACTTAAACAAGTGAGCAGGAATTTATAAACTAAGCTTAAAAATCAGTTACAACCTAAGTAAGACATCTGGGTACCCAGACATTGTCTTCAAATCCCAGCTTTGTTAATTCTCAAAAGGAAGTTTCCCCTGAGATACACTGAGGTGGCTTTTGACCATCATCTTCCCAATCTTTGCCATACACTAAATGTAATTATTTATTATGAAGCATGTCTAGTTTACTTGGCTAGATGTTTTTATTCTGATCTTAAATGGATTTGACACCCTTGGAAAGAGAGCTAAAATGATCAGCCAATCAAGACAAAAAGATGAACAGCTTAAATAAGGACTGTTCACTTGTTGCTCTTTGTTCTAAGACTAGTCCTCTGTCGCCTCTGTGCTGTGTGACCAACACAAATTAGAATTTAAAATGACACTTGTACATTTTATTTGTTCCTATATTTGAAATCTGCTTTGAGAAACATTCAGTCCAACACTAAGCTATTAGAACTTCAGTGTGTTTCTGGTTTGAATATGACAAATGAAATAGCAAATCTCCCCTCATAGTTTTATAAATCCCTGATGTAATTTTTGAAGCTTGAAAAACTGATTTTGCAGTTTTTCATAAGCTCCTTATGAGACTTATTCTACAACTTTCCTTAGTACCAAAAAAGGCTCTTAAGCCAGATGGATAGAAAGAAAATCTAGAAAGAAAGCATACGAAATCTAAAACAAAAGTACAAATCTCCAAATCATATAATACAACATCCAGTTTTCTTTTGAGTTGTGATTTTGCCATATGGAGATAATAAGGGGAAAATTCCAAATACAATCTCCACGGATTCTTTGTCTCTGGGGGCCTAAGATGTTAGTACATCCTTTCAAAAAGAAAAACTCAAAGGATAACTAACATCATACACAAAGTTAGTTGTTAAACTCAGAAGAAAACAATACACTATTTTGTATATAAGCAGACGCTTAAGAAACCTTAGTTGTTCCATGTAGAGGTAGTGTTCACCCAACACACAGAATTGGGCAAAAATTCAGGGCAATCTGCAAAAAAACAAATCAAGCAATACCAGTTAGGGCAAGAATTAAACATGACACCATCTAGGCCTGTTCTTGTTTAGGAATGTCAAAAGAAAAGATCTATAATAATTTTTTGGCTTTTCTTTAAAAGAAACTTTTTCTTCTTTGTTCTGCAAGAAAAAAAAAAACAATAATTAGCAAACCACAGATGAGAGTGACTTCTCTCATTTAACACAAGATATGCCACACAAGACCACAATAGCATGCCCAACTTTTCCCCTTGCTTTTTTTAAACTCCCAACTTCAAGGAAAGTGCAGTAGGTAGTCACTTGAAGTGCCTTAGGAAACTAACTAAATGGGATGAAATAAGACTTTGAGGGATATTATCAAGTTACCCCATCCAGAGAGAGACAACAAATACTTACAGAGCAGCAATTCTGTGCAAGACTCCTGGCTATGCTCAAGAGAATGAAAAGTATATGAGTTAAGTGCTTGCTCCTGTGGGAATTTACAAACAAGTAGAGGAAATACTACTACAAATAAAAATAAACCGTGGGCATAAATACTGTCCAAAGTTGTACAGAAGTGCAAAGTTTCAGCAAGGTTTATTTATTTATTTATTTATTTATTTTAAATGAAAACAGTTAATTTCCATTTGGTTTTAACTCACCACTCTCCCAAACATTGACAGCAGACGTGAAGGTAAATGCTTCCCGGGAGATGGTTGAGGGCCTGAAGACCTGGAAAATCCCAGCACTAACAGGAACCCCTGGAAAAGTGTGGAAGACTTCCCCTTCTGTGTTGGACTCCCCACAGAATACAAGCTCCCTGAAGATAGAGAGCATGTCTGCAGTAGTCATGACTCTTTCCCTAGAGCCTAGTCAAATGCCTAGAACCTAGCAAATGCTCAAGTAAAATCGTTATCATTATTGTTAAGCCATTTTTTGGAGGTGTTTGGGAAAACCACACAGGGAGAGATAGGGTGTTCAAGTTCACCACTGTACTTTCAATGGTCTAGCCCAGGTTGTGGAGGAGGAGGGGCAGACAGGGCTCTGAAGAGCTGAGGCTGGTAGAGGATCATATCATACTTGGATCTGGAGGCGCACTGAAACCAAGTGTGTAGACAGAGGTGCGATTGGGATATAGGATCCTAATGGGTTACCTAAATAAAGTAGATCACAGGAGTCAGGATGTGGATAAGGCAGGGAAGCATGAGGAGGAAAGAGCGCAGGGAAACAAGAGGAGTCCTGGGAAAATGTCTGCGATGGGGCCACGGCTGTTTGTGTGATGTGTGGGTGCATCACTGTTGTGAGAGAGCTAGGGACCATAAGGATACTGACAGTTATTTTATAACTCATCTCACATCAGACCTAGATGCATTCCATAAGAATCAAAGGGCTCCAAAAGCATCACCTGAAAAATGTTAAGAAAAATGAAAGTGTGTAGTAAGGTGACTGATTACAATATAAATACACAAAAATCAATAGCATTCATTGGAATAAGCAATTAAAAAGTGTGTTTTAAAAGATCCAATTAACAATAGCAACAAAAATTATAAAACTAACAAAAATGTTCAAAACCTATTTGAAGGTAACTTTATTAAGAGAAAAGACCAGAATAAATGGAGAGAAAAGAGTATATTCCTGGTTAAGAAAACTTGTATTTTTAAATTATCAATTACTTCATGGTAGCCTATAATTTTAATATAGTTTTAATCTGTAACCAACCAAATATTTTTCATACCTGACAAACTCTAACATTCATCTGGAAAACAAAATGTAAAAAAGAGCCAAGAAATAATTTTAAAAAGAACAGAGTGGGAAATGTAACATACTTTAAAATCAATTAAAATATTTTGCTATTGGTACAATAATAAATAAATGAATAAACAAAATACAGAGTGCAGAAGTTGACCAATTATATATAGAAATTTAACAAATGAAAAATGTGGCATATGAACTCAACAAGGGAATGTTGAATTATTCAAAAAATGGTCTCGGGCCTCCCTGGTGGCGCAGTGGTTGAGAGTCCGCCTGCCGATGCAGGGGATACGGGTTCGTGCCCCGGTCTAGGAGGATCCCATATGCCGCGGAGCGGCTGGGCCCGTGAGCCATGGCCGCTGGGCCTGCGCGTCCGGAGCCTGTGCTCCGCAACGGGAGAGGCCACAACAGTGAGAGGCCCGCATACTGCAAAAAGAAAAGAAAAAAAAAAAATGGTCTTAAAAAAACAGACTGTATATTTAGGAAAAATAGAAAAAATAGGGAAAAAATATGGTAAGAAAAATTCTTACCATATGTGGAAGTAATATCTAAACAAAAATTTAATATAAAATACTGTTTTAAAAGAATATTTTCAAAATATTATAGTGAAGAAGACCTTCCCAAGCAAAACACAACACCCTAAAATCAGATAGGAAAAGAGTAAGAGATTTGAGTACCTAAATATTTACTTCCACACAATTAAAGAAACCATAAAGTTAGAAGGTGAACTACAGACTGTAATGCAATATATAAAACACAAGCAACTATAAGAAAAGTATTCAGGAAATAATTTCTGAAAATCAATATGAAAAGTTAAGCAACCAGGAAGAAAGAAATAAACTAAGTGTGTGAAAAAGCAATTCACAGCAGAAATATAAATGCCTAGTAAATATTTGGAAAGCTGATAAATGTCACCAATGATCAGGAAAATTAAATGAAAGTAACAAAATATAATTTTTCACCCACTTGACTAGCAGAAATTTGATTATTAATAGCCAGTTTTGGTCAGGGTATTGGTATAGGAAAGACTCATACCATTGGTAGAATTTTAAATTAGATCCCTCTTTAAGGACGGTAACTTAGCAGTTTGTATTAAAGTTTAAATGTGAACACCTTAGATCCTTAAGTTCTACTTCTCAGAATCTGTCCTGAAGAAGTATTGAATCTCTATAGGGAAAGCTTATGCTCTATTATTTGAAATAATAAATTTTGTGAGACTAAGTTATCGGACAAGACTTTGAATTATGACTGGGTTGGATTTATGGAAAGATGAAAATAAAGTTCAGCTAGCTGTTTCATAGGAAATTTTCAAGAGAAAATTTGACTGTATAAATGTTTGCCTTTCCCGCCGACTTGGGAAGCTACCCAATTCCCACAGAATGCACAATTCCAACTATATCAAAGGTTAAAATTTAAATACAAGCAAGGATCAAAGTAGAGAATTAACTTGAGTTAAGTAATTCAGGAGTGGTAGCCCTCAGGGAGACAAAGGCTATATTGGAACAGAGTCCCAGCCACCCATGTAATAGAACAAATTGAGAGAGATGAGACGACGGATGCAGGTGGCGACGGCAGTCAGAGGAAATCTATTCAGGGAGTTTAGCACAGTAGTGAGAATTTGTCATCAAGTTAGGTGGCTGCTGGTAGATGGCCAACTGGTGTGTCCCAAGGACAGGTACATGGTGATGGGGAGTTCAGACCTAGAAAATATGCAGAGATTACAGCAAGCAGCTGACCTCAGGGAGCTGTGATATTAAGAGGGCCCAGGCACAGGACTGACACTCAGGGCTAGGGACCCAACAAGACAGTCACAGTCTGGGCAGGACAAAGTCATCAACAGAGCACCCAGTCAGGGGCGTGGCTATAAGGCAGACATTTCCAACCAAGGGCAATTTTCCCCGCTGGGAACACTTAGCAGTGCCTGGAGACACTTTGGTTGTCATGCTAGAGGAGTGCACCAGTGGCATCTAATGGGTAGAGCCCAGGGAAGCCGCCACACACCCTACAATCTACAGAACAGCCCCAAATACCAAAGAATTCTCTGCCCAAAATAATGCTACCACTGAGAAAGCCCAGTATAGGGAATAAGATAAAGACAGTTATAAGAACTATGACACAGAATCAAGGGCTAGGAGTTAATCACACGAACAAAGCAAAGCTGTGGAACTGAAACAGGACTAATACAGAAAAGCTGAGTTGGAACCAAGTCACCTGACTATCAAACTAGGTTCTTTATTTTCCTCCTAATTAGGGACCAGATAGGTCTTAGGTTCTTAAATGAAAAGCAATGTAGGAGTTGATCCTTATTCCACCACTTACTAGCTGAGAGACCTTGGACAATTTATTTAATCTTTCACACCTCAATTTCCTTTTCTATAAAATAGGGTTAATTATAGCATCTGCACTCAGAATTACTACAAAATGAAAATAGGATTATACATGATAAGTACTCCTAACACTTTGGCCAGTTCATATTACATGGTTGATAATTAATAGTTGTAGATGGGGGCCAAATAGCTGAACTTGGGAGGAATATTTTTTAAAAAGGAGAAAATAGAAAAAGAAGTGAAGCAGGGCATTAATAGCCCAATCCACCCCAAAATTATTTGGCAGAGGGTTTTCAGGAAAAAAAAAATCAGGAATTAGATTTACTTAAAGCCAGAGTTTTTTCATGGGTTAGTGAAAATCAAAAAATGTGAACACCAGAAAGAACATTCTTTGATATATTTGTTTAAAGTGTTTCAATCTTTAGACTCTTATGAGAAGGCTAAACTCCCTCTTTCCTAATGTGACTAATTGCAATATTCTGTTGTCAGCCTTGTATTCTGAAACATTCTGGGCCTGATATTTTTCCTTTACTAAATCAAAGATATTCTGGAATATCTTCAATCTCCCTTCTCCTCAAGAAATTAAAATACAATGCTGAATATGTGCTTGAGCATCTACCACAGATGAATTAAGGACTGTGAACCAAAAAGACCCTGCTTGTCCTATTGTAACACATGATTAATTTTCTGGAATTTACATAATGAGAAACAAAAAAGAAAACAAAATGAGAGGAAGAGAAAAGTCATTGTATTGTATATTTGTTCCTAAAAGTAGCTTGGCTGGGCCTTCCAACCCTCTGCTAAATCCTCAGACAGATCAAAAAAAACCACCACCATGTGCAGAAACCTCAGCATCCTAAAGATGCTAACAGATAAAAAGTCACATCAAGGTCTGGCACCTCCGATCCCATCTAGGGTAGGAGACTGAGCAGGATTCTTTTCTACAAAATGTTTTGCTTCTGAAGCTTCCCTTCAGCATGGACCCTAAAGATGACATTTAGAAATGCTCCCAAGTGGTGTCTCCTGAGTTAGAGAAAAGATGGAAACCTTTATATATTTGAGTTGATGTGGGTATTTGGGAAAATGTACCAGTTCACCCAACTGGCATTTATATGTATTCTTAAGCATGATGATTTAAAATTCAGGGAATCAAGGCCATATCCGAGCATCATGGTCACCTTATGAGCTCAAATGCTTTAGGTGTCCAGTCTGCCTTCCTTGGAATGTTAAGGGTGAGAGAAAGGTAACAAACTCCTTGGCCTACTAATTGTTTTCCAGGAAAAGAGGAAATTAGCATAATGTTAGATGACATCTTTGATAATAACATCTAGCTTTTGTAGTTTTACCACCCGTTTTCATATATATTATCTCAAATGAGCTCCATGTTCCCACTTAACAACCTTCAGAAAACTAAGGCTCAGAGACTTTAAGCAACTCACCCAAGGTCACACAGCTAGAAAGTAGTGAAGAGGAGACTCAACCCTAGATCCAAATGATTTCACATCTCATTCTTGTAATTCCATACATCATGCTACTTCCCAGCATCTTCTCCTCCAGTCAAGGAATTAAGAGGGAGAGGGGAAAGAGGCCTGTCTTCCCTGAGAGGCTGCCCTTCCCCCTTTCTACTGTACCTACAGGAAGAGGACATTTCCCAGCTCCCCACATTGCACCATCACCATGGAAGGACTTTATGATGGAATCCAGGCATCTCTTTCCTAAATATTCTCCCCACTCTCATTCACACAGGGGATGCTGCTTCCTGAGGGTTATCTTATCCGTGAAATTATTTATATCATTGTACCATACCTAGTTAATAATGTTGTAGCCCAAAATGAAATGACTTAGGTTTCCTTATTATTATTAGTCTTCATCTCTACACTAAGATCAAATTTGAGGAAAGAAAACTTTGAATTGTGTCCATGTAGTTATTTTATTTTGAAAAATAACTCTTTAATATTGTGTATATATATTGTATACATATATAAAGAATTCAACTTTTGGGAGAAAAGTCTGTGTGGACACGTGCAAGCTTGTGTGTGTGAGTGTGTGTGTGTGTGTGTGTGTGTGTTTACAGAGAGAGTGTCAATTCAAGCTACTTTCACAATAAGAAAAGATTTCAGAATATGAATATAAATTCCAAAGTTCAAAGTGAAACATCACTTGTTTTTAATGAGAGTAGTAATGACAAACTTTTTTTTTTTTTTTTTTTTTTTTTTTTTGCGGTATGCGGGCCTCTCACTGCTGTGGACTCCCCCGTTGCGGAGCACAGGCTCCGGACGCGCAGGCTCCGGACGCGCAGGCTCAGCGGCCATGGCTCACGGGCCCAGCCGCTCCGCGGCATATGGGATCCTCCCAGACCGGGGCACGAACCCGTATCCCCTGCATCGGCAGGCAGACTCTCAACCACTTGCGCCACCAGGGAGGCCCAATGACAAACTTTTGACATGCCAAATATCACAGATAATTGTTTAAGAATTTACCATAACAGTGTTTATTTACTTAGAATAATTTCTCTTTATGGAAGTTATATTTAAATCTTCAAGGAATCTAAGTTTCCTTTGCTGCTAAATTGTGAAATAAATATGTGTGATTATAGGCAATAGTAGAGCTGCAGATTATAATTGTTATGGGTAATGACAGATTCATAATCTATGACATAATAATTTTTGTAACTTATATAGTAACACTCATCTTCAAAGCATTAGCTGATTAATGCTTTAAAATATCCTCACAAATCATATGAACAAGTAGAGCCCTCATGCCTTATTAACACTTTATATACTTTCCATTAGTTGCTTAATTTCTATTTAAATAACTTGAAAAACAACTGAGAAATCATCTAACATGAAAATAAAATCTGAAGATTGTTTTTTCAGGCTTTGGGAAGACAACTTCTTTGTTAATTGTTCTTTGTTTCAATTGCCTCTATTATTTGGAGAGTATTCTATCCAGACCCATCCTTCACTCTCCTCGTTGTCTAGGCTTACATTATGTAAAGACAGAGTTATTAGCCTTCAACAGCAAAAGTGAGAGGTGAATCGCCTTAGCTACACAGGACACAAGCTACTGATCCAACTACTTTAAAACCTACATCCCCACAAAATGTGCCACGTGGGTTAAAAGGAATAAGGAATCTTCGTATCATATCTTGGTAAATTCAAAATGCCTCTGCCATTTCTCCCTTTCTTCTCTATTTGTATGAATATAACAGTAATTATTTATTAAGCACTAATTATCTACCAGAAAATGTCTTAAGTGCTCTATGTACATTAGCTCACTTCATAATTATAAAAACCCTATGATGTGGCTATTATCAGTATCTTTATTATTTCTACAGTATCATCATCATCAGTACATACATACATGTACATGTATGCAAATAAATAACTAAGGTATTGAGTCTCAGGGAAGTTCAATAATCTGCAAAAGAAGAGACAAGAGCCAAGAGAGAAAGTAGACCCACCTAATCACAAAGCCCATTATCCTAACTGGTGTACCAGTGGTTCTCAAACTTCTGCAGGCATTAGAATCACTGATAAAAATGCAGATTCCTGGGCCTCACTCCACAGTTTCTGATTCAGTTGGTCTCAGGGAGGAGGTCCCAAGAATTTGCAGTTTTAATGAGTTCCCAGGTGACAATGACCACATTATAGTCCACTAACTGATGCTAAAATACTGATACTTCCTCCCATAGATGGCCCTGTCAAATAAATAATTTGAGAAAGAAATATTTAGTGGTGTTGGCTAATGTTCTGAGGTGAAAGAAAAAAAAAACAGGTGATGGTACTCAAATAGACATGTTTTATCACAAAAAATATACCAGTCCTAGGTAAGTTTTTTTTTTTCAGAGAGCTCCTGTGCTCATTTATCAAATCCATAGGGCAGAGACTCCCCCAAATCATGTCATTGTTATTCTTTCTCAGAGAAGTCTTTAACCACTTCTTTACTCCCCTGAGGACAAGAGCATCACCTATGTCTTCCATTTTCTGAATCCCACTTTGGACCTCCACAGTCAGGCCTGATGCTGATGTTGCACAGCTTGTGCACAAAACTAGCAACAGCAAGGATGCTGCCACCCTCTCCCAAACCTGCGGGTGCTTTTCCCTGTCACTTAACATGAGTTTTCTCTCCATCCCATAGGTTCAAGAACTGAGCTGATGATTTATTGCTATGGTAAATTTGCTTATGTGAAAATCTACGCCAAGTCTAAGCTTGGAACAAGATTTTATTTGCCAAGTAGTAATCCCTGTAAAATCAGGGTTTAAAATGGAAAATGTTATTCAGACTAATTATGGGTCATGCAATTGGGAATTGCTATAGCACGCTTTTCTTAAACATTATCCCAAATGAGGCCATCAGAAGAACATATGTGCTGCAGACCCCGCCCAAGTTCTTGGTCAGTAAGTGGAACAAGCCTGCAATGGCAAAGGGGAGTGACTGTCACCACCATCCCCGGGGGGTTCCTCATTAGACAGCCATACAGTGAGCCTTCTCACACTGCAGACAAAGGACAGGGGATAACAGGCTTTACTTTTAAAGTGCGGGAGCAAAGAGAGGGAGAATGGGACAAAACAGAAGAAATGACGCCAAGTCGGGAAAAAGAATGTCTGGTAGGAAATCTTATCAAAACGTTTTGAATGAATAAAAATAAGCTTGCTATGAATTAAAGAGCTGAAAAGATTTAATTTCTGGGATGCAAACAAATTAAATGTATGAAAACTGTTTACTATAAATGGTTATAATTGGTATAATTGTAATGATGGGCTTTTTTTTTTCGTGGTACACGGGCCTCTCACTGTTGTGGCCTCTCCCGCTGCGGAGCACAGGCTCCGGATGCGCAGGCTCATGGGCCCAGCCGCTCCGCAGCATGTGGGATCCTCCTGGACCAGGGCACGAACCCGTGTCCCCTGCATCGGCAGGCAGACTCTCAACCACTGTGCCACCAGGGAAGCCCTGATGGGCTTTTTTGTTCAACTTTATTTCAGTTGAAATAATAGCTTCATGAACAAATCCAAAAGTCCAAGAGTGATTACTTTACACTCCAAGAGGTGAAATGAGTTCTAAGTTTGAAATGTTCTTTCCTGTGCTCAAAATGTATGGATGGGGTCCTTGCTGATAATTCTTGGTATTCATAACAAATCAGTCTACATTTCCCAAGTAAACTTATTTCCATTCTATGCTATTATTAAAAGGCTGCATTGAACATGAGGAGAGAAAAAAAGTTTTGTTTAAAAATGTTCAAGGAGAGGATCAAGATGGCAGGGTAGGAGAATGCATCTCACCCCACAAATACATCAAAAATACATCTACATGTGGAACTGGAAACTGTCAGAAAGGTCCTGTACTACCAAGGCTGTAAGATCCACAGAGAATTAGGTAGGAAGGGAGGAAAAGCAGTCAGGTCAGGACCTGTGCCCCTGGGAAGGGACCTACATTGGGGAGTGAGCAGTAAAGCCACAGATTGGGCACCCCACTCTTGGGGTCCTACACAGGAGAGATGAGCCCCCTTGGCTGGTTGGAGGACCCCTGGAACTAACAGGAGGGCTGTGGGAAGCCTGGACCCCACTCATGGGAAGCACACGTGCTGGCTTGCCCCTGAGGTGGAGATTGGAGGACTGTCCCAGTGGCTGACAGGTTTCCCATGACTGCCTTGGCCGGTGCCCCAGCCTGAGCCTAGCAAACACTCCAGACCCACTTACTCCACATCACAGGATGGCTTGGATCTAGGGCTGCCATGGCCAGGGAGAAAGCTCAGCTGCAGAAGGCGAAAGTGGCTCGATCCTAGGGCAGCATCTGGGTGGGGTGACTGCAGCCATTGTTGATGCTTTCTCAAGCAGCGCATCAGAAGCAGCCCAGGACTCTGGTGCTGGCCACTCCATCCAGCTCACACCCTGATATATGCTGAGAGTCCACATGGGGCAAACTGGCCCTGCAGTGTGGCTCCAAACAGGGCAGAGGTGGCAGAGGCTGGGGGCAGTGATAGGTTGTGAGGGACAAAAGGGACTTAAACCCACTGTGTCTGAGCAGAGTGATGGAAACAATTGCTGGCGCCTGCACAGCCAGTGCATAGGAAACATCTTGGGCCACTGTCTGAGGCCAACATGAGCAAAGAGCACAAAGGGGCACCCCTTGCTTCTGCACTACCCCTCTCTGGGGCAAGGGTCCTGGTGCTGGGAGAGAGGAAAGCACACAGTTAAAGGGAACAGAGACAGCATGGGCTCAATGCTCAGAGCTTCTGCTCCAGCAACTTGGGATGAGAACCCACCCACAATTGGGTGGTGACAGCCACTGAGCAGGGGGAAAAGTCCACTCACACGCAGCTCCAGCTCTACCCATTCTACCTCCACCCCCACCTCCTACCAAAGTGACAGCTGCCAGCACACTCTGAGGAAAGATGTAATTGTATCCACATCAAATCCAGCTCTCCCACCAAAGGCATTGGAAACAAACAGTCTGTATAGGAACACTCCCACATAAGGACACCCCTTCAAGACCACAAACAGGTAACTGTTCCAAACCTAAACTCCTAGAGGTAGAGAAAGTTAAGCAAAATGAAAAGGCACAGGAACTGGTCTCAACTGAAAGAGCAAGAAAAAACCTTTGAAAAAATAATGAAACAGAAATAAACAATTTGCCAGATAAAGAGTTCAAAGCTTTAGGAATAAGATTGCTAGCTGAATTAGAGAAAAGAATAGATGAACTCAGTGAGCATTTCAGCAAGACATATCATAATTAAAATGACAAAAGTTAAAGATAGTTCTAAAGGCAGCTAGAGGAAAAACAAAGAGTCATATACAAGGGAATCCTCATAAGGCTATCAGCTGAATTCTCTGCAGAAACTTTGCAGGCCAGAAGGGAGTGACATGATATATTCAAAGTGCTGAAAAGGAAAAACCTGCAACAAGGATACTCAGCCCAACAAGATTATCATTTAGAATAGGAGAGATAAAGAACTTCTGAGACAAGCAAAAATTAAAAGAATTCAGCAATACCAAACCTACCCTAAAAGAAAGGTTAAAGGATCTTCCCTAAGTGTAAAAGGTAAGGGAAAATCCACTAGGAAAGGCAAATATATAATAAGGCCTGAGGATCAACCACTTAAATAAGCTAGTATAAAGAGTAAAAGACAAAAAATTATAATAGCATCTATGAAGAGTTAAGGAAAAAACATGAAGATGTAAAATATGACATCAAAAACATAAAATGCAGGGAAGGGGAGTAAAAATAGTAGACCTTTTAGAAGGCATTTAAACTTAAAACACTACCAGTTTAAAACAAGTAGATATGGTCAACATATATGAACCACATGGTAACCATAATTCAAAATCCTATAACAAATACACAAAAATTAAAAAGAAAAGAACTCAAACATACTACTAAAGAAAATCATCAAACCACAAGGGAAGAAACAAAAAGAAGAAATGAATAAAGAATTATGAAAACAAGCAGAAAAAAATTAATAAAATATGCATATATATCAATAAATACAAATAATAAAATAAGTACACACATATCAATAATCACTTTAAATGGACCCCCAAAATAATAAATAAATAAATAAATAAAGGCAATGGACTAATTGCTCCAATCAAAAGACATAGGGTGGCTGACTGGATTAAAAAAAAAAAAAGACCTATTGATATGCTGCCTACAAGAGGCTCACTTCAGAACTAAAGACACACACAATCTGAAAGTGAGGAAAAAGGTATCTCATGCAAATGGAAACAACAAGAAGATGGGTAGGAATACTCATATCAGACAAAATAGACTTCAAATAAAGGCTATAACAAAAGACAAAGAAGGGCATTATAAAGGGATCACAGGAGCACCTGAATATATAAAGCAAATATTAACAGACAGAGAGAAATTGACAGTAATACAATAATAGTAGGAGACTTGAACACCCCACTGACATCAATGGACAGATCATCCATGCAGAAAATTAATAAAGCAACAGTGGTTTTAAATGACATCATAGACCAATTGGACAACATCTACAGGACATTCCATCCAAAAACAGCAGAACACACATTCTTTTCAAGTGCACGTGGAGTATTCTCCAGGATAGATCACATGCTATGAACAAAACAAGTCCCAATAAATTTAGGAGGATAGAAATTATACCAAGCAGTTTTTCCAACCACCATGGTATGAAACTAGAAATCAATTACAGAAAGACAAAAGGGAAAAGTACAAACACATGAAGACTAAACAACATGCTATTAAAAAAAAATCAATGAGTCAATGAAAAATATCAAAGAGCAAGTCAGAGAAAAAACTCAAAACAAATAAAAATTAAAACACAACTTTCCATAATCTATGGGGTGCAGTGAAACAGTTCTAAAAGGGAAGTTTATAGCAATATAGGCCTTCCTCAAGAAACAAGAAAAATCTCAAATAAACAATCTAATCTAACATTTAAAAGAATTAGAAAAATAAGAACAAGCAAAGCCCAAAGTCAGCAGGAGGAAGGAAGTAATAAATATCACAGAGGAAATAAATAAAATAGAGACCAAAAAAACAATAATGAAGATCAATGAAACCAAGAGCTGCTTTTTTGAAAAGATAAATAAAACTGATAAACCCTTAGCCAGGCTCACCAAGAAGAAAAGTGAGAGGACCCAAGTAAACAAAATAAGAAATAAAAGAGGAGAAATAACAACTGATACCAGAGAGACACAAAAAATCATAAGAGAACTCTATGAACAATTATATGTTCATATAATTTGTTAAAAGTGAACAACCTAGAAGAAATGGACAAATTTTTACAAACTTACCACCTGCCAAGACTGAATCAAGGAAAAACACTTTGAACAGACTGATCACTAGTAGTGAAATTGAATTTGTAATTTAGAAAGCTCCCAGCAAACAAAAGTCCAGAGCTGGATGACTTCAAAGGAAAATTCTACCAAACATACAAAGCAAAGCTAAAATCGCTCCTTCCCAAACTATTGCAAAAAATTGAAGATGAGGGAACACTCCCAAATTCATGCTACAAGGCCATAATTACCCTGATACCAAAACCAGACACTACAAAAAATATATATATAACAGGAAAATATCTTTGATGAATAAAGCTGCAAAAACCTTCAACAAAATATTAGCAAACTGAACCCAACAATATATTAAAAGGATCATACCAATGTGATCAAGTCTGATTTATTTCAGGTATGCCAGGATGGTTTAATACTTATAAATCAATCAACGTGACACACTACATTAACAAAAGGAAGGATAAAAATCACATGATTATCTCAATAGACACAGATAAAGCATCTGACAAAATTCAAAATCCATTCATAATAAAAACTCTAATCAAAGTGGGTATAGACGGAACATATCTCAATATAATAAAGGCCATTTACGACAACACAGCTAACACCATACTCAGTGGTGTAAAGCTGAAGGTCCCCTTCTAAATTCAGAAACAAAACAAGGATGCTCACTCTCACCACTTCTATTTAACACTGTGTTGTAAGGCCTAGCCACAGCAATCAGACAAGAAAAGGAAATAAAATCATCCATATTGAAAGGGAAGAAGTAAAACTATCACTATTTGCACATGACATTGTACCATGTATAGAAAACCCTAAAGTCTCCACTGAAAAACAGTTAGAACTAATAAATGAATTCAACAAAGTTGCAGGACACAAAATTAATATACATAAGTCTGTTGTTTGTCTGTACTCTACTAATGAACTATCAGAAAGACAAAGCAAGAAAATCTCATTTAAAATAACATCAAAAAGAATAAAATACCTAGGAATAAAGTTAACCAAGGAGGTAAAAATCCTATACTCTGAAAACTATGAATCATTGATGAAGGAAATTGAAGATGATACAAAAAATGGAAAGATATCCCATACTCTTGGATTGGAAGAATTAATATTGCTAAAATGCCCTTACTACCCAAGGCAATCTATAAGTTTAATGCAATCCCTATCAAAATACCATGACATTTTTCACTGAATTAGAACAAATAATCCTAAAATTTGTATGAAACCACAAAAGACCCCAAACTGCCAAAACAATCTTTAGAAGAAAAGAACAAAGTTGGAGGTATCATGGTCCTTGACTTCAGACTATATTACAAAACTACAGTAATCAAAACAGTATGGTATGTACTGACACAAAAACAGACACATAGATCAATGGAACAGAAACAAACCCACACACTTATGGTCAATTAATCTATGACAAAGGGAGTGAGAATATACAATGAAGAAAAGACAGTCTCTTCAATAAATGGTGCTGGGAAAACTGGACAGCCACATGTAAAACAATTGTATCATTGTAACATTTCTTCACACTACATACAAAAAATAAACTCAAAATGGTCTAAAGACCTAAATGTAAGACCTGAAACCATAAAACTCCTAGAAGAGAACATATGCAGAACATTATTTGACATAAATTGTAGTAATATTCTCTTGATTCTGTCTCCTAAGTCAAAAGAAATGCAAGCAAAAATAAACAAATGGGACCTAATTAAACTTAAAAGGTTTTGCACAGCAAAGGAAACCATCAACAAAATGAAAAGACAACCTACTGAATGACAGAAAATATTTACAAGTGATGCAAGCAACAATGGCTTAATATCCAAAATATATAAACAGCTCATATAACTCAAAACTAAAATAACAAGCAACATGATTTTTAAATGGTCAGAAGACCTGAATAGACATTCTTCCAAAGAAGATATACAGATAGCTAACAGTGACATGAAAAAATGCTCAACATCACTAACTATTAGAGAAATGTAAATCAAAACAACAGTGAGATAAACCATCATACCTGTAAGAATGGCTACCAACAAAAAGTCTACAAAAAACAAATGTTGGTGAGGATGTGGAGTGTACCCTTGTACACTGTTGGTGGGAATGTAAATTGGTGCAGTTACCATGGAAAACAGTATGGAAGGGCCTCAAAAAACTAAAACCAGAACTACCACATGATCAAGCAATTCCAATCCTGGGTATATATCTGGGGAAAAAACGGAAAACAATAATTCAAAAAGATATATACAACCCAATATTCATAGCAGCACTATATGCAATAGCCAAGATATGGAAGCAAACCAAGTGTCCATCAAGAGAAGAAGTGATAGGGCTTCTGGTTCCAACTCAAGGCCTTTCCAGATGGTGTGTGGAGCAGTGAGATTACGTTGTGCCAGGTCACTTTAAGCTACTTGGAACAAAAATGTTAGTCAAGACTCAGTGGCTGATGCCCTCTTGCAAGAGCACCAGAATCACAACTAACTGCTGAACAATCATCGAAAGGAAGACACTGGAACTCACCAGAAAAGATACCCCACATCCAAAGACAAAGGAGAAGTTGCAATGAGATGGTAGGAGGGGTGCAATCACAATAAAAGCAAATCCCATAACCTCTGGGTGGGTGACTCACAAACTGGAGAACAATTATACCACAAAAGTACACCCACTGGAGTGAAGGTTCTGAGCCCTGCATCAGGCTGCCCAACCTGGGGGTCCAGCAATGGGAGGAGGAATTCCCAATCAGACTTTGAAGGCTAGCAGGATTTGATTGCAGGTCTTCGACAAGACTGGGGGAAACAGAGACCCCACTCTTGAAGGGCACACATAAAGTAGTGTGAGCATCAGGACCCAGGGGAAGGAGAAGTGATCCCATAGGATACTGAACCAGACCTACCTGCTAGTGTTGGAGGGTCTCCTGCAAAGGCAGGGGGGTGGCTGTGGCTCACTGTGAGGACAAGGACACTGGCAGCAGAAGTTCTGGGAAGTATTCCTTGGCGTGAACCCTCCCAGAGTCCACCACTAGCCCCATCAAGGAGCCAGGGTAGGCTGGAGGGTTGGATTGCCTCAGGCCAAACAACTAACAGGGAGGGGACCCAGCCCCACCCATCACCAGAAAAGTGGATTAAAGTTTTACTGAGTTCTGCCCACCAGAGCAACAGTCAGCTCTACCCACCACCAGTCACTCCTATCAGGAAACTTGCACAAGCCTCTTAGATACCCTAATCCACCAGAGGGCAGACAACAGAAGCAAGAAGAACTACAATTGTGCAGCCTGTAGAAAAACAACCACATTCACAGAAAGATAGACAAGATGAAAAGGCAGAGGGCTATGTACCAGATGAAGAAACAAGACAAAACCCCAGAAAAACAACTACATGAAGTGGAGATAGGCAACCTTCCAGAAAAAGAATTCAGAATAATGATAGTGAAGATAATCCAGGACCACGGAAAAACTATGGAGGCAAAGATCAAGAAAATGCAACAAATGTTTAACAAAGACCTAGAAAAATTAAAGAACAAACAAACAGAGATGAACAATACAATAACTAAAATGAAAACTACACTAGAAGGAATCAATAGCAGAATAACTGAGGCAGAAGAACGGATAAGTGACCTGGAAGACACAATGGTGGAATTCACTGCTGTGGAACAGAATAAAGAAAAAAGAATGAAAAGAAATGAAGACAGCCTAAGAGACCTCTGGGGCAACATTAAACACACCAACATTCGCATTATAGGGTTCCCAGAAGGAGAAGAGAGAGAGAAGGGACCCAAGAAAATATTTGAAGAGATTATAGTTGAAAATTTTCCTAACATGGGAAAGGCAATAGCAGCCCAAGTCCAGGAAGCACAGACAGTCCCATACAGGATAAACCCAAGGAGAAACACAATGAGACACATAATAATGAAACTGACAAAAATTAAACACAAAGAAAAATTATTGAAAGCAGCAAGGGAAAAATGACAAATAACATACAAGGGAAGTCCCATAAGGTTAATAGCTGATTTCTCAGCAGAAACTCTACAAGCCAGAAGGGAGTGGCATGACATATTTAAAGTGATTAAAGGGAAGAACCTACAACCAAGATTACTCTACCTGGCAAGGATCTCATTCAGATTCAATGGAGAAATCGAAAGCTTTACAGACAAGCAAAAGCTTAGAGAATTCAGCACCACCAAACCAGCTCTACAACAAACACTGAAAGGAACTGCTCTAAGTGGGAAACACAAGAGAAGAAAAGGGCCTACAAAAACAAACCCAAAACAATTAAGAAAATGGTAATAGGAGCATACATATCAATAATTACCTTAAACGTGGATGGATTAAATGTTCCAACCAAAAGACACAGGTGCACTGAATGGATACAAAAACAAGACCCATATATATGCTGTCTACAAGAGACCCACTTCAGACCTAGGGACACATACAGACTGAAAGTAAGGGGATGGAAAAAGATATTACAAGCAAATGGAAATCAAAAGAGAGCTGGAGTAGCAATACTCATATCAGATAAAATAGATATTAAAATAAAGAATGTTACAAGAGACAAGGAAGGACACTTCATAATGATCAAGGGATCAATTCAAGAAGAAGATATAACAATTATAAGTATATATGCATCCAACATAGGAGCACCTCAATACATAAGGCAACTGCTAACAGCTATAAAAGAGGAAATTGACAATAACACAATAATAGTGGGGGACTTTAACACCTCACTTACACCAATGGACAGATCATCCAAACAGAAAATTAATAAGGAAACACAAGCTTTAAATGACACAATAGACCAGATAGATATAATTGATATTTATAGGACATTGAATCCAAAAACAGCAGATTACACTTTCTTCTCAAGTGCTCACGGAACATTCTCCAGAGCTGATCACACCTTGGGTCACAAATCAAGCATCAGTAAGTTTAAGAAAATTGAAATCATATCCAGCATCTTTTCTGACCAAAATGCTATGAGATTAGAAATCAATTACTGGAAAAAAACTTAAAAAACACAAACACATGGAGGCTAAACAATACATTACTAAATAACCAAGAGATCACTGAAGAAATCAAAGAGGAAATCAAAAAATACCTAGAGACAAATGACAATGAAAACACGATGATGCAAAACCTATGGGATGCAGCAAAAGCAGTTCTAAGAGGGAAGTTTATAGCTATACAAGCCTACCTCAAGAAACAACAAAAATCTCAAATAAACAATCTAACTTTACACCTGAAAGAACTAGAAAAAGAACAATCAAAACCCATAGTTAGGGCTTCCCTGGTGGCGCAGTGGTTGAGAGTCCGCCTGCCGATGCAGGGGACGTGGGTTCGTGCCCCGGTCTGGGAGGATCCCACATGCCGCGGAGCGGCTGGGCCCGTGAGCCATGGCCGCTGAGCCTGTGCATCCGGAGCCTGTGCTCCGCAGCGGGAGAGGCCACAGCAGTGAGAGGCCCACGTACTGCAAAAAAAAAAAAAAAAAAAAAAAAACCCATAGTTAGTACAAGGAAAGAAATCATAAATATCATAGCAGAAATAAATAAAATAGAAACAAATAAAACAATAGCAAAGATCAATAAAACTAAAAGCTGCCTCTTTGAGAAGATAAACAAAATTGATAAACCATTAGCCAGACTCATCAAGAAAAAGAGGGAGAGGACTCAAATCAATAAAATTTGAAATGAAAAAGGAGAAGTTACAACAGACACCACAGAAATACAAAACATTCTAAGGGACTACTACAAGAAGCTCTATGCCAATAAAATGGACAACCTGGAAGAAATGGACAAATTCTTAGAAAGGTAAAACCTTCCAAGACTGAACCAGGAAGAAATAGAAAATATGAACACACCAATCACAAGTAATGAAATTGAAACTGTGTTTAAAAATCTTCCAACAAATAAAAGTCCAGGACCAGATGGCTTCACAGGTGAATTCGATCAAACACTTATAGAAGAGCTGACACCCATCCTTCTCAAACTCTTCCAAATAATTGTGGAGGAAGGAACATACAAAAACTCATTCTATGAGACAACCATCACCCTGATACCAAAACCAAACAAGATACTACAAAAAAGGAAAATTACAGACCAATATCACTGATGAATATAGATGCAAAAATCCTCAACAAAATACTACAAACAGAATCCAACAACTCATTAAAAGGATCATACACCATAATCAAGTGGGATTTATCCCAGGGATGCAAGGATTCTTCAATCTATGCAAATCAATCAATGTGATACACCATATTAACATATTGAAGAATAAAAACCATATGATCATCTCAATAGAAAAAACTTTTGACAAAATTCAACACCCATTTATGATAAAAACTCTCCAGAAAGTGGGCATAGAGGGAACCTACCTCAACATAATAAAGGCCATATATGACAAACCCACAGCAAACATCATTCTCAATGGTGAAAAACTGAAAGGATTTCATCTAATATCAGGAAGAAGACAAGGATGTCCACTCTCACCACTACTATTCAATATAGTTTTGGAAGTCCTAGCCACGGCAATCAAAGAAGAAAAAGAAATAAAAGGAATACAAATTGGAAAAGAAGAAGTAAAACTGTCACTGTTTGAAGATGACATGCTACTATACATAGAGAATCCTAAAGTTGCCACCAGAAAACTACTAGACCTAATCAATGAATTTGGTAAAGTTGCAGGATACAAAATTAATGCACAGAAATCTCTTGTGTTCCTATACACTAATGATGAAAATCTGAAAGTGAAATTAAGGAAAAACTCCCATTTACTATTTCAAAAAAAAAGAATAAAACACCTAGGAATTAACCTACCATGGGATACAAAGGACCTGTATGCAGAAAACTATAAGACACTGATGAAAGAAATTAAAGGTGGTACCAACAGATGGAGAGATATACCATGTCCTTGGATTGGAAGAATCAGTATTGTGAAACTGACTATACTACCGAAAACAATCTACAGACTCAATGCAATCCTTATCAAATTACCAATGGCATTTTTTACGGAACTAGAAGAAAAAATCTTAAAATTTGTATGTAGACACAAAAGACCCTGAATAGCCAAAGCAATACTGAGGGATAAAACTGAGCTGGAGGAATCAGGCTCCCTGACTTCAGACTATACTACAAAGCTACAGTAATCAAGACAATATGGTACTGGCACAAAAACAGAAATATAGATCAATGGAACAGGATAGAGAGCCCAGAGATAAACCCATACACCTATGGTCAACTAATCTATGACAAAGGAGGCAAGGATATACAATGGAGAAAAATCAGTGTCTTCAATAAGTGGTGCTGGGAAAACTGGACAGCTACATGTGAAAGAATGAAATTAGAACACTCCCTAACACCATACACAAAAATAAACTCAAAATGGATCAGAGACCTAAATGTAAGACAGAACACTATAGAACTCATAGAGGAAAACATAGGAAGAACACCCTTTGACATACATCACAGCAAGATCTTTCTTTATCCACCTCCTAGAGTAATGGAAATAAAAACAAAAATAAGCAAATGGAACCTAATGAAAGTTAAAAGTTTTTGCACAGCAAAGGAAACTGCAAACGAGAGGAGAAGACAACCCTCAGAATGGGAGAAAATATTTGCAAATGAATCAACAGACAAAAGATTAATCTCCAAAATATATAAACAGCTCATGCAGCTCAACATTAAAAAAACAAACAACCCAATCCAAAAATGGGCAGAAGACCTAAATAGGCATTTCTCCAAAGAAGACATACAGATGGCCAAGAAGCACATGAAAAGCTGCTCAACATCACTAATTATTAGAGAAATGCAAATCAAAACTACAATGTGGTATCACCTCACACCAATTAGAATGGGCATCATCAGAAATTCTACAAACAACAAATGCTGGAGAGGGTGTGGAGAAAAGGGAACCCTCTTGCACTGTTGGTGGGAATGTAAACTGATACAGCCACTATGGAGAACAGTATGGAGTTTCCTTAAAAAACTAAAAATAAAATTACCATATGATCCAGCAATCCCACTACTGAGCATATACCAAGGGAAAGCTATAATTCAAAAAGACACATGCACCCCAATGTTCATTGCAGCACTGTTTACAATAGCCAGGACATGGAAGCAATCTAAATGCCCATCGACAGATGAATGGATAAAGAAGTTGTGGTACATATATACAGTGGAATATTACTCAGCCATAAAAAGGAATGAAATTGGGTCATTTGTTGAGATGTGGATGGATCTAGAGACTGTCATACAGAGTGAAGTAAGTCAGAAAGAGAAAAAAATTATTGTATATTAAAGCATATATCTGGAACCTAGAAAAATGGTGCAGATGAACCAGTTTGCAGGGCAGACATTGAGACGCAGATGTGGAGAAGAAACGTATGGACACCAAGGGAGGAAAGTGGTGGGCAGGGGTGTGTTGTGATGAATTGGGAGATTGGGATTGACATATATACACCAATATTTATCAAATGGATGACCTATAAGAACCTGCTGTATAAAAAAAAAGAAGAATTGATAAAGAAGATGTGGTATGTATGTATGTGTGTGTGTGTGTGTGTGTGTGTATATATATATATATATATATATATATATATACACACACACACACACACACACACATACATACACACAGTGGAATATCACTCAGCCTTAAAAAAATGAAATTCTGCCATTTGCAGCAAAGTACATGGAGCTAAAGGGTATTATACCTAATGGAATAAGTCATATGGAGAAAGACAAATATTATATGATATCATTTATTTGTGGAATCTAAAAAATAAAACAAACCAATGTATACAGCAAAACAGAAACAGACTCACGGTAATAGAAAACAAACTAGTGGTTACCAGTGGCAGAGAGAAGGGAGGAGAGGCAAGATAAGAGTGTCAGATTAGGAATACAAGCTTCTGTGTATAAAATAGATAAGCAACAGTATATACTGTAGCATACAGGGAATTATAGCCATTATTTTGTAATAACTTAATGGAGTATAATCTAAAAATACTAAATCACTATGCTGTACACCTGAAATTAATATAATATTGTAAATCAACAATACTTCAATTAAAAAAAGAAAAATGAAGAAAAAAAATTTTAAATAGCTTTAAGGACAAAGGCAATAACATGATGTACAAAGTAAACTGTATAGAAATAAAGTTTTAAGGCATTTTACTCACCAAGCATATATTATCCAACTTTCTTTCTATATCCGTTTTTCAGAAAAAAAACTAATATGGACTTCAATTTTCTTATTCTCATGCACACCTTAAAAACATAAAAAAATACATACCAAAAATGAAATTAATGTGTACTTGGGAAAAAATGAAGTTATAGTTATCACAACATCTATCTCAGAATATAGTAATATATGCTTAAAAGAAAATCAGAACAGTATCCAGAAAGCATGATCTAGCACCAACATATTCAAGGTTCAAACAAGAACTCAAAATGGAATTGGTAAGACATTTAGCATTTAGCTAGAGTGTTGGTTCCAAACCTCCTCAGGAGCTTCCCAGGTGATATCTGAAACTGGCTGCCACACATGGAGAACAAGGAGAGACCGAAGAAAGAGGCAGACCAAGTTTAATAAGCAAGGGAACTTACATCCAAGGTTTGTCATGAGTGGTCACAAGATAGTGGATCTCCTCACCTGCATACCAGAATCTTAAAAACTTATGTAGAGGCCTTAACTGGATTCAGTCACATATACAGTCTGATGGTCTTAACACCACATCACTCTCTCAAGGTTACATCCTTGAAATAGCTGCTAACATGGTATTAGTAGGTGAAACATTCCATGGACAGGGGAGGAAATAAGAAGGCTCTGATTGCCTGGGTCCAGCTCCAGGGTCAACTGGCAGTCATGTCTTCTCAATGACCTCCTCCAATACTCTACTCGTTATGACCATCTCTTACAATCTTATAAGTCCCCTTCTTCCATAATGTGTCTGAGCAATCAGCAAAGGGTTTTATTAGCAGGGAGGTGGCTCCTTTGGTGATTATCTGGCTGCATTGGAAGCAGATGCCACAGCAACAGAATAAGCACATGCAAGAGAAAACACAGATTAAGATAATGACTCTCAATATATGTAACAATTTTTTCTACTGAGAGCCCCATGATCCAAACCATCAATTTACTAACTCTCCTAAGCTGGGGGTTGCATTACTCATGGTTTTCACTTATGTCCTTATGTGATTTAATACAGATGACACATTAACAGACTCATCAGATATAAACATACAACATTCTGTTTAGATAATGGCACAGGTGCCTCCTTTCAAGGCAGTCATAGTGTCCAAGGCCATTCTATTTTGGAAGACAACTTTTCTCGCTAGAGACATTTCAGTTTTCAGTAAGGACAGGTTTTGCTAGCTATCATTTGTTTGCTGGGTGAATTTGGTAAGGGCTTCTATGCATCCTATAATGTCTCCTAGCCAGTGGAGGGAACAAAGGTGGCAGCCAAATGATTGTACCCATGGAAAATAATGTGTCCAGCTAGCCTTGAGGAGAGGGAAGTTGGCAGCTTTAGGAACTTGACCTTATTGTGCATACCACTTATGTTAGCCAGGGGAGGAAGCATTGTCAGGCATGAGAAAATGGACTAGGGAAGAATATGTCAGACCAGAGTCCCTCCCTCCTCCCCCCTTTCGATGGTGCATGTTCCATTCCAGGCATAGTATGTTTCAACAGTTCCATCTTGCAGCAGGACAACAGGATCCTAGTGGAAACTACACCCCTACCCATGCAAAGTGAGTCACCCATCCCAGTGGAAGTTGTAACACAAATCCCAGTGGATAACACCTTTCCCAGGTGTGATGGAGCTTGGTGTTCTCAGCAGCATAACATGTTGATCCACCATGCAAGTGGGGGCAATGATTGCCAACCCCCGTGGCTTCCACACCTTTGTATTAAGAGTCAGATGGCTTTTGGCACTTCATCTGTTTCACTGTCTATCACCACAACACCCTCCTCTTTGTTCTTCTCACTTTCCCAGGGATTCCACCTCTTAGTGTCCTAATCAAACTTTGTCACAAGCTCCCAGATCTTAATCCATAGCAATTTGCGCCCTCCTAGCTTTGTAAAATGGCACACTAAGTTCTCCAACTTATTGTCACGCTCTCCCACCTTGTCACCAGCTCCAAAGATAGCAGAGTAGCTAACACCCACGTGTCCTTCTCTAACCTCAGCTCTGCTTCCAACTTTCCAGTTGGGGCTTCAATCTCTAGTTGGGCATCAGTGGCCACTGACCTGCCCAGAGTAGATGCCAGCCCACCACAGCAGGCATTCATTTCCCTTCTTTGCCACAGTGCCCTCTGTGCAGTTTCTCAGATAAATTCATTAAACCAGCCAGTGTTTTCAGGGTGTCCCTGTATCCACATGGCAGTCCATAAACATCTAACATGTGGGCCACCCCTCCCTACACAGAGATTGGCAGCCAACTTGGGATTTCCTAGTGAATGCCTCTTTCCCAAGACCCATTTCTTCTGTCTCCTGGCTGGCTCACCAATTGTTGGTTCAAAACCTCGAGAGGTCACAGGGTGAAATCTGCAACAGGTCCTTGTACATGGAGGGCAAAGAGAAACCAAAGAAAGAGGCAAACCACTCCAGATCGGTAGGTGGCAGGTTTAATAAGCAAGAGAAATTACATATGAGTCTTGTCTTGGACAATCATAAGATGTGTAGATCTCTGCATCCACCCACCAGAATCTTAAAAGTTTATGTAGAAAGTGGCCTTAACTGGGCTCAGTCACCTATTCAGTCCAGATGTAATAAGAATTCTCATCAATCTTATACCTGAGGTCACTAGGTATGCCATAAGTCTATTCTTTTTTTTTCTTTTCAACAAATATGTGTGATCCCTACTAGGCACTGTACACCATGCAAGATGAATAAGACATGATGCTTGCTCTTCAGTCTAGTAAAGGGATAGAGTGACACACACAAATAGAAGAAATGAAGTGATATAGTTACTATTATAGACATTTGTGCAGTGAAAATGTAAAGGAGGGTATAGTTAGTTCTTCCACTTGCTGGATGAGGAAGGTGAGGGAATGTGAGGGAATGTTCAGCTTTACAAAGAAGGTAATCATTGAGCTTAGCAAAGAAAGATGTTCCCAGTTAAGCAGGGGTGTTCTCCAGATAAGGAGGGAGAGGAGGGTTGATGTGGAGCCTAAACAAAGGCAGAAAGCATGAAATAGTATGATTTATTCAAGTAATTATGAATAGTTCAATGCAACTACTTCATGGTATACAAGAAAGAACATAGCAAGAGATGAGACTGCAAAGGTAAACGTGGGCCAGATTATAGTCTATGATAAGGATTTGGGTCTTATCTTAAGAACACTTGTGGTCATTGAAAGGCTTTATCAAGGGAGAGACATGACCAGATCTGGGTTTTAGAAAAATTCTTCTAGCAGCTTGTTGAGAATGGGTTGGAGGGATCAAACCTAGAGGCAAGGAGGCCAGAGGAGGATTGGAGCAATCCACGTTGGAGATAATAAGGGCCAACCCAGGGCAGTAGCTCGAGAATGGGAGCTGGAGGAAGGTAGGAGCAATCGACTTTAGTGCTTGATTGGCTGAAGGAGTGAGGGATAAGGAAAGGCAAGGGTCATCCATGTCTCTCAAATTCCTGGGATGATAGTAGTTCTGTTTTCTAAGATGGATAATTCATCCATAAGTTTTAGAGTAAAATACAATGGATTTAGTTTTGGCCATTCTGAGTTTGAGGAATCTGTGGAGGATCCAAGTGACTATGGGGGGTGGGGGTGTTGGTCAAGGGCAGGGCCACCAACATGGTAAGAAGCTGAACTGGGCATCAGCACCTCCAGGCCTCACACTACATCAAATGTCAGGTGCAATCATTTCACAACTAAGATGTCAGAACACAGATGGTCAGTCCACCCCTGTTAACACCAAAGCTGCCCCTGTGTTAATATTTAAAGAAGAGGGATAGCAAAGCTCTTTGAAACTAAAGAGTAAGGTGGTCTTGCTTAAGTGCAGGAGAAGCAGAATGGAAAATATGGCAGAAAAATTCCAAGAACAGACCTGTACTCCCATATTCCTCCTTGCCTGATGTAGCCACTTATTTCAAGTCACTTGAAGGCCAAGGTCATCTTATAGTCACGAGACTAGACCATGCTCTGGACCCTGGTTAAGCCAGACTTTGCCTCAGTATTTGCTTCACACTCTGATACTCTGATCAATGGAGATTTGACTTACCCATTGTCATCTCTTTCTATTTTAGACCTAGTACCTGGCTTCTCATATGGGCGCATCTTTAGCCCTCTGGATAAACCATCTGAATTCCCTACCCCATGCTCTAGCTAGGAAACTTGACTTTGTTCAATCAGTCATATGCCTAGTAAGTCCCTTTATCTCTCACCACCCACAAACTTAACATAACCAGCACATTTTATGCATATTAAATAGGCATGACAAAAGACAGTTCTCAGTCCATTTGTAAGCAGACACAGGATACACAGACAAGTGAAGCCGTACTGACCACACATATACATTAAATGTGTAACATAAAAATTACTAAAGAGACCACCTATATCCAGAGACCACCTTCTAAAATAGCTAAGGACTCTGAGCATGTAGCTTATTTCCCATCAAAATAATGTGTTTTGAACCTACCTTAAGAGACCACCTACCTAACATGAACATAGGCCCTTTTCAAAAGAATTTTTTTTTTTGAGAAAAAGAGTTAAACAAAATGCATTGCCTAGCCAGCTCCAGCTTCACATATGCCTCTCTGCATAAGCCATGCTTTTCTTAAAACCACCCCACATGAGGTTTTAAGCTTCCCTGCTGAGTTTTCAGACCCTAATACCAAGCAATGGCCCTACTTAATGGTTAATACGATGAATAAACTGGTTGCAGATTTCCTGGGGTCGATTATGGGGACCCCACTCCACACAAGATCACCCAGAAAATCCTTGGGATAACTTGGGGGATTTTCAGGGCCATCTACATTGACTCTAACATAATAATTGGTTACGAAGCCCTGAAGAATCATTCCACGTGTGTTAGAAGCATAAACTACAGGGAGTATTGTTAAATGGATGACCACCTGCCAGAAAGACCACTTAATTTTAGAACCCAGGGTGGTCTCCATATGCAGATTTCATAGTTTTATATTATAAGCAATAAAAGGTTAAATACATTGTACCAGGTGGTAAGTGAAGAGTGAGCATGTTGGGTATAAGTAAAGTCGGGAAGAAAATTACCACCTTTCAACCAATCATTTAGGTAAGAAACTCCAAGCAATGCACAGCAGCAAATGAGAGCAGTAAATAAGGCTGTCTCCCATCAGAAATCACAGTTGCTGTAGAGGGGCTGAATTAGGGGGAAAAGGGGGTACAAGTACTAGACCAATAAACATGGCAGGCCTGCGGTATTCAAGGGCTATTGATTGAAAAGCTCAGCTCCACTCAATAAAGATCTCCACCCAGTAACCCTTTTGACAATTCTCTTTGAGGCACTAGTGGCCAATGGATTGCTGCAGAAATACATAGGTAAATGCTTAACAGGCTGTAACCTTCAAAGACAAAGATAAATATAACCACATATACACAAACATAAACTATAATAAGTAAAGTTAAATTAATAACAGACAAATAGGGAGGGGGGTAACTGCTGGTGATCCTCTTGAATTTGAAATGTACAGACCTATTTGAAAAAATGAGTAACCTCACCATGTCCTTACCAAGGCTTGTTTTCCTAGTTTCTTTCTCCAGTTATCACAGCTTACATAAAATCTCCACCAAAGGAATTAAGGAAGCCATTCCTGCAAGGCTGCCAACATAAAAAAAGCAGAATTTTCCACTACAGGTTGCTGGAAGGTTGATTTATCCTTGCTCCTTTATGCTTACTGCACGCGGGCTCTGTAATGAGCGTATGGTAAAAGAACGTTTCATCAGGGCTGGGATGTCATACTGACTTGGTCCAACACATTAGGTTTTATAGCTGATCTTTACTCATTGTTAACAAACACCGTGAAATCCAGGAACCCTGCTTTTAAACAGCTGTGAGAATTCACCGACTTCTAATATCTCATCCTGAAAGAGGAGAATAGTTAATGGGATCCAATCTGAGCACTTTCTGAAAACTTAATTTTGAAGTTATGGGCCCTAATAAAGATATATTAGCACCTAGTTGATACACTCTCTAAATTTTACTTTCAACAGTTGAAATCATGCATCTTACTTTCAGTCTGGGACCAGGTGGCTTCTGTTGGTACACTGATGTTTTAAAAGAGTTTTAAAACATACCATAGCTTTTTTTGTTTGATTTGGGATGCTCTTTGTTCAGCATTAATTGGCTAATAAAGCTTAACCTTTTGAATTCACCTTTTAAAAAGAGCCCTATTTTCTGAAAGGAATGATGAGCCACTGTTAAATGCTTACAGCACAGTGTTCCACAGACACAAGGCATTCTAACTTTTGTTCTCTCCAAAAACATTCATATAAAAAACAAACAATGAAAAAAAACAGTCATCACACACACACACACACACACACACACAAAACCTGAATTGCCTGTATTAGCAGTTCCTGCTTCTGAAGCATCACACAGTTCTTTCATACAACATACTAACAGGGGTTTGGCCTTTTAGAAATCCTTGTACATTTTTAATCAAATTTCAGAGTCTATAGAAGTTTAGTCTAATTTAATGTTCTCATATCAGGGATACAAATAACCAAGATCTAGCTAGATTAAAGAACTTGCCTAAAATCAAACTAATACTGTTAAGTAACTAATACTTGTTTTGTTTATTGTGTGTCAGGTGCTATGCTAACTATTTTGCATGGATTATGTCATGTGTACCTCAAAACAACCCTGGGGAAAAGTGTAATTATCATTTAGTATGAATTTTCCATCACTGCATAACAAATCATCACAAGCTTAGCACAAAGTTTACACGGGTCAGGGATCTGGTACATTTTGGCTGAATTCTCTGCTCAAGATTCCACAAGGCTGAAAGCAAAGTATCAGCTGGCTGTGTTCTCATCTAGAGGCTCCAACAGGGAAAAAAATCTTCTTCCAAGCTTGTGTTATTAAGGTCCTGTTTTCTTGCTAGCTGTTTCCACCTTGGGTAGAAACGGAATTTTTGAAAGTCTGGATTTTGTTTTCATTCTTTAGAAATTCAAGGAATTATAGCTCCCACAAACTCTAAGTTAAAGCATTTACCTTTGAATTTGTACATGTGGGTCTGTTTATTAAACATTCACTCTTTATGTGTAAGTTATTTCTATTTCCTACTTGTGCTGCTATTGTTCAGATGCATATACTTTTATACTGTAATAGAAAGTTATCTGCCTCATCATTTAGTAAGCACCCAATTTCATATGTTTCTGAAGAACTAGATAGGCTAGACCCCCAAGAGCTTATGGATGTACCCAACATACATTTAATAAACAGAAGAATAAAGTTGTAAAATCATTATGTGAATTAATATAATGCATACTTTTAACTATGTAAGGACAAGGATAAAAGCATTTTAAGGATGAAAGGCAAAGAAAGTGCCCAAAAGGGTTAGGATATATTCTATTTTCCTTATTCTGGAACACACTTGCCTACTCCTTAGCCCCAGACTCCAACCCCTGCAATCAAACTCTATTCATCTTTCAGATTCCAGCTTAGGTATTACCCCTTCCATGGAGACATCCCTTAGCCTGACTCTAGGTTAAATGCCCCTTCTAAGTAACTGTACTTGTCCTATCATAACACCTATTATACTGTGTCATAATTGCCTATTGCCAAATATATTTTTCAAATTTTCCAAATATATAGGCTACAAAAAGTCCTTCTTGGAGCAGGGGGGAGCAGGTGGTCTATCTCTATCTTATTCTCCATTATATCCTCAGAACTTAGTACCGTGTCTGGCATCTAGTAGACACAAATTAAATGTGTGTTAAATAATTGAATTAAGTTGAGCCTGGTACCTAAGAGGATCTCATAACCTGACAGAGCTAAAAGAAATAGTTCTCTGATCAATCCAGAAACCCCCTAAGGGTAAAGATGGAGTTCCAGAAATAGGCATTGGCAGTGTTCTATTTAATGAACACATTCAATTCAAATCCTTTTGACCAACATTCACTGAGCACCCTCCACCTAATGGCAGGGTAATGGCCCTCAGCAGATGTGGTCTGGGACCTGTGGTGCTGCTGGTGAGAACACACCTCCACCTGGCCATCCCAGATCCTTGTGCCCCCTTGAGATTCTCTCTCCCACAAGAGAAGAGTCAGCCAGTGGGCTCACATTTTCTCAATGAATGACTATAACAGTAGTCTGATTGCTTACCTATGTCTAAATGATTTTAAAACTAACCCTATCATGCCTCACAACTCGGTCACCAACAGAATTCCCCATCTCCAAGGTCATCTATTGTCACTCATCATTGCCTACTGCTACCCAATTCCACTGCAGCTTTCCACTTCCAAAGTCATATCCTTCATTTTCAATTCTCAAACAATTGAAACTCCTCTGAGATCACAACTTCAATCACCCCACTCACAACTATCTCCTAGCCTCTCATCTCAATTGTGCTATTATTCCCATTCCAGTAATCCTTAAAACATATAGAGATCTCTAATCCATTACTGCATGGTTCCTGTGCATCACCTCTCTTACCTTCCCAGCTGTGGTTTGAGATCTAGAATTAAGATTCAACATGGTGTTGCTTTAACATCTGGGGACAATCAGGAGAACCTCAAATGGCCTAACCACAAGTTCCCATCTCCACTCTACAGCCACAGATAAGGTCCTCTAGCCAAGTAACCCTCCTGATCATAGGAACAAGGCACAGTTCCTGCTTATCTCTGAGAAGCAGTTTTTCCTTCTGTACAAGCCTGCAAAAGTATTTTAAAAAGCTAACAACATCCTCCAGCAGGAAATAAGGAGCACCTTACCCTCTTGATACTACTACAAAGCCTGCTTCCATCAACCACCGGCTGTGTACTCTGTTTTCAAGTACAACCCTTGTGTGACCCTGCACAGCATCAGGTGTCATCTTCCTTCTCCTGGCTATCAGTATATGTGACTAATAAACTGCTGTCAATCTCATCTGTTCACCGTTCAGTGTTGAGTGTCATGTGTCCAGCCATCCTCATCACCCCAGGGCAGGAATCCCTCCCTCACCAATGAGGTGAAGAGGAGACAATCAAAACACCAGTCCTCATAACCTATCCTAGATTCCATGATTCATCATTGCAGTCATCACTTAACAAACACTTTACCACCTTGCCCCTCGTTTCCATCATCCTACCTTTGCAGAAAGCACAATTTGTTAAACTTAGCTATCTGTTCCACAAATGCAACAAGAAATCTTTACTGGAGAAAGTCATGACTATGAATTGTTTTAATTTATTTATTGAAGTGTAGTAGATTTACAATGTTGTGTTAATTTCTACTGTACAGCAAAGTGATTCAGTTACACACATATATACACTCTTTTTCATATTCTTTTTCATTATGGTTTATCACAGGATATTGACTATAGTTCCCTGTGCTATAAAGTAGGACCTTGTAGCTTATCCATTCTATATATAATAGTTTGCATTTGCTAATCCCAAACTCACAATCCATCCCTCCCCCTCCCTCTTCCCCCTTGGCAACCACAAGTCTCTTCTCTAGGTCTGTGATGACTACGAATTGTAAATGAGTACTCGACACTACCTGCAATCCCTTCATATTCACTTAGTAATTTCTCACTCTCTGAGATTAGTATTTCACACTCATATCCTACAATCCCCAGCCTCCCCACCCCATTGCCCCATCTCACTACACTCCAGTCATACTAAACTTGTTTCTGTTTCTTGAACTCACTGAAAATGTTTCACCTCTGTGTCTTTTGACTTGCTGTTCTTTACGCAGAATGCTCTTGCTCAAAATATTTCCATGACTACTGGCCATAATAGTTTGTCTCAAATGTTATCTCCTCCAGAAGAAGACCTACCCTAACCACACAAGCCGTAAGAGTCCCCTACATACCAGCTCACTCTACCACATTATCTTGCTCTATTGTTTTTAGAGCACTATCTGAAATTATCTTTTTTTTTTAATTTTTTTATAGTGTGTCTCTATCCCACTAAAATAAAAGCTTCTTAAGAGTCAGACAGTTTTCAACATTCCATCGCAAGAGGCTAAAACAATTCCAAGTACATAATAGGTGCTCAATAAATATTTGTTGAGTTAATGACTAGGAATTAATTTCCACACTGAAAAAAAAGAGACAGTAGGAATTCTAAGTATTTCCCATCACATCATGGCAATACCAGCTCGTCATTCTCATTTTTTTTTTTTTTCGGTGCATGGGCCTCTCACTGTTGTGGCCTCTCCCGTTGCAGAGCACAGGCTCCGGACGCACAGGCTCAGCGGCCATGGCTCACGGGCCCAGCCGCTCCGCGGCATGTGGGATCCTCCTGGACCGGGGCATGAACCCACGTCCCCTGCATCGGCAGGCGGACTCTCAACCACTGCACCACCAGGGAAGACCCATTTTTAATTTTTAATGTAGACATTCGCTCACAATTTTTTATCATTTACACACTAATAGAACTTCATTTAACCAAACTATCAGTCTAAACCACTAATCATTTATGTCTCTATTATAGAAACAAATCTTCCAGAGCCATTATATACATTATCGATGGCAAAAACCTAATCAAGAATTTGAATCTAGACCTTAATCAATATCAATAAATCCATGTATGTCTTACACCTTCAGTCATGTTTATTATACTGATTTGGCTTAGTGATGACTGACATATGTGCAGTAAGAGGAAGTAATTAAAGTTTTCTAATATAAATTAGTTTTCTTTAAGATTTTGGTCTCAATTATTACCTGAAACCAGTATTCTCAGCTCCTTAGATCCCTTATATTACTATGATGTAACATATATACTCCATTATATTTCACTCAAATTCATGACATGTGATTAAATGTAAAGAAGACTTTGTGGCAGGAAGCAGTATTTCAAACTCATTTAATTCCATGACTATTGCATGGTACTAGGCACTGGGCCAGGTGTTACAGGAGATTCAAAGAAGAGTAAAGTGCAACACCTGCTCTCAACACACAGCCCTCAGAAGACCCCGTTTGAGAGATAAAGGACAACATTGAATCAAGTATTTCATTGGGGTTATTGGATCGACTAAAAACATCAACAGTTTGATTTAAAAGCTATGAGTCTGATGACAGAAACTTGTAACAGCCAAAGGTTAAGTGTGGCTTGACACCCATAATTTACCAACTGAAATTATCTTGTCTTTTTATATTTTCTTTTAAAGAACTTCAAGGGAGTAATAGCTGGCTTGGGTTTAAACTCTGGCTAACTCTGAAAATTGTTCTACAGTATTTATAAATTGTTCTAATGCTATTTTTCCACCTTATTTTCCTAGACAGATGACAATATAAATATAATCAAGTAAAATCGATTTATTCAATAAGACTTGGTCCATATTTTAATGAATCCAATAATTCAAGTTACCTCTTGAAGCCAGTTACCAACAGAGCATAGTGGACAGGTTTGTGTCATGTCAAATTCCTCCCAAAGCTCAGCAGCTATTAGTAGCTAAAAGCATTGTGTAAACACTCTTTAAATATTTTGTTAATATTGTTTGGGAATAATGTGTGAACAGAGAACAGTTTTTTAGAGAGCTAGTTCAGGGAACCCACAACAAGGAGAAACCCAATGTTTTGATTTTGTGGTAGAATATCCTGCATAAATTTAGATAGTTGGGTAAGGAATGATTTATCCTATACATCAGCTAGGTCATTGGTCCATGGATTTTGCAAGTCAGTTTGTATTGAACATATGGTCCTGCTTATGAAAAGTGTGGAGAATAGTGGGACCCACTGGCCCACCAACAATGCAGATTTTAATCTTAAGATGCTTCAGAGAATTAAGATAGAGGGTATGTGTTACTTAGCACAACCTAGGTGTTTATTTAAAGCTAGATGTATTTCTCATTACTTTTCCTTAATGGGAGTAGAAAAACAAAAGGAACTAAAGAGCAGTGGGACAGATCTTTTTCAAAGAGAGAGGAGTTTGCCTATGTTGCCCACATATATAAATCTCTACAGCTGTGGTCTTGGAGGAAGTATCCAAAAAAGTCAACAAATAAATTTTAACCCTGATTTTAAAACATTGGCAGGGGCTACACCAAACAATGTGCTGAGAAACACATGTACCATATATTTGCCATTGCAGAACCAGGCATCAGGCATTCCTAAACCCATACAATCCCTGAAACAAGTCAACATTTAATCATGGAAAGCACTGTGGCCCCACCAGGCAGGAAGAAACTTCTGGACCCCAAAGTCTCACTCTTAGTCTTCTCTCCTCTTCTTTCTGCCTATATATTCCCTGTTTATCTTCTAAGGCCCAGACTCTAACTTCCTCAAAAGCCTTCCTCACAATTCCAGCCCTCACACATTTTTCTCTCTTCAGAACCTTTATTACATATACAATGCATGTCATGCAAGTTTGCACATTATTAGATATTGTATACTTTTCTAGCCAAAGGGTAACTTAGTAAAATGACAAGGGTTTGTATTTCTTTCATTGCACATTACAAAGCCCAGTACCCTGTTGGTCATATAATATGCGCCTTGTAAATGCTTGATCTTGTATTGAAACGAAGGTTGTGAATGCCGAGTTGTTGTCAAGCTGCTCTCAGAATTATCAAGATCCAGTTTATCTTAAATGGTCATTCATAAAGGAACCTATGGACAAGTTGCAATAAAAAGAATAACACAGCCTCCCTTCTCAAAGGAGGTGATTTGGTGAAAGAATGATAAAGTAAAGCAATCTCACTTTTAAGTTAGGACCATATTTTCCAAACGACATGAAAGACTTGGGTTGCAGGCTCTTGCTTTCTCTCCTGATACCTCTGGTCTTACAGAGACCCCCCCATAGCCTGCTGATCACATTCTTTGTGACAAGGTTCAGTCCTGAACATCCCCAGCTGTTACTGATGGATATAAACAAGACTTGCCCTAAGGCTCATGAAATCCAGGTGTTAGGGCTAAGGTTTATCTCCTCAAGTGGGAAGAGGCAAGACTTTCTCAAGACTGGAATTCTATGCACAGCTTGGGGAATACGGTCTATCCCATAGGGCTGCTTTTAGAGTCTTAACCATGGTAGTGGAGTTGGGCCTGTTATACCATTGGGTAGGCACTCAATAAATGGAGAAAGTGTTGCTATCATCTTGATTTATTTGCCACCCTTAGCATTGACATCTTAGTAATCCAATTTGTTCAGTTAGTTCTTATCACATTTTATTACAGAGTTTTTTCTTCTCAGTGCCATTCTCCAACCCTTCTCCAGGTGATTTGGTGTCCATCGTATCAGTCATCCAAGGCTGAGATCATGGAACACAATTACCATGACTGATCTTTTCCCAATAAACCAGTTCACATGTAACAGAGGCCACTCTTAGATAACATGAAATTTTCACATCCTTATTTTTCCTTCTTTCTGGCAAGCTGCTTTTGTGTCTCTTTGTACCTTTTAAAAACCACATCACTTTGAAAAAATAACTAAAAATCAAAGCAATGTTTATGAGCTGTTTGTTGCAATTCTGTGTAAGATCAGATAGAATGAAGGAGATATTAAAATTAATGGATGAAATGAAGAAATGAGGCTTGGAAAGTATCTGTTGATACCAAGTATCTATACAATCATCCCTCAGATCCATGGGGTATTGGTTCCAGGACCCCAATGAATACCCAAAATCTGTGGATGTATAGCTCCCTAATATAAAGTGGCATAGGATTTGCATATAACCTACACACATCCTCCCATACACTGTAAATCATCTTGAGATTTCTTACATCGCCTAATACAATGTAAGTGCTAGATAAATACTTTTAAATACAACATAAATTATATGTAAATCATTGTAAATACAATGTATATGCTATATAATAGTTGCCTGGGCCCAGCAAATCCAAGTTTTGCTTTTTGGAACTTTCTTTAAAAACTTTTTCCCAGGTATTTTCAATCCATGTTTGGTTAACTCTGAGGATATCGAACCGAAGGATACAGAGGGCCGACTATATTCTTTCATGCTCTCCTCCCCACTCATTTTCCTTTTCCCTTCACCATGAACCACTGAGAAATGAAATATGCAAATTCAGTGTTTTTCATGTGAAAAAGAAGAGTTGTACTAAGGAGTTACATTATGACAAGCAGGGGAAATGTCCTGAAGGCATTATTTTCTCATTCTAGAATATCCTCATTTCTTATCCAGATATTCTGTCAAGAAAGACAATTTTTTCCTTGTGTCTGACTTCTGTCTCAATCCATGCACCACTTAAGGATGAAGGGACATTTACTCAAGGCCCAGTTTATGTCCAGTTTTAATAGTAACTTCTTCTGATACAAAATAAAGAACAGAACTTCAACCTAAAAAAAATAAAAATAAAAATGTTCTATCTTGGAATTAAGTCAAACTGAATTTTAATTCTCACAGTTTGTTCCACTTTCTAAGATTTGTGTAGTCTGTATAATCCTCACAAAATTTCCCAGATTGTCTATTTTATCTCTTCTCACTCCTTTTATTTACCTAATAATCTAAGGAACACGATATTCTGAACTGCCTTTAAATGTAAGATACCTTCTGAAAAGGTTTTTTATTGTATTGAATTTGGCCTTCTCCAGAGAATCAAACAAATAAACAAACACTGTTGGTAAGCTGGACTTTACTAAACTTCATTTATGCTTGCTTCATGATTTCTCCTTAGGTTTTCTCCCCATTCAATTGCCTTCAAGAATTTGTGAGCTCCTACTCTGCCTCAGCACATGTAAACATAATATCTAACCATCAGAGCAGATAGTCTGGTTGGAATTTATTTAGTTTCTTTCATGTGCAGAGCACTATATTAAGGTGTGTTCACATAGTAAGAGTTGCATAACAGTCCATAACAGAATCCAAGGGCTTAAGAGAAATGACTTTGGATTCAGTCCCGTTTATGTTCAATGACAGTCATCAGCCACTTGGTCTGCCAGGCCCACTATCCTCTTCTAATTTTCGAATTTAACTGATTCCATCCATGTCCCATGAAAGGCATAACCTTACTTTACAGTGTGACCCTACTTGCCCCCAACAAGAGCTGCTTAGGTCCATTGTGCATACTTGACCCTTCTCTCTCAATCTCTTTCTCTCTCTCTCCCTCTCTCTCTCTCTCTCTCTCTCTGACACACACACACACACACACACACACACACACCACATTTTTGAACTAAGAGATAAAGAGACCATAGCCAAGTTTTAGTGGGCACTGGACACGTGAGGTCACTTACAGACAAGGCAAAGCAAAGCATGAGGAGGAGGTGAAGAGAGAATGAGCTCTGCAGTAGATTGCACAAATGGTCAAGATCCTTCCCATCCCTCTAGGCAAGCACCTTTGCAATGTGATTTTGCAGCTCCTCACATCAAGGTGAAGTTTATATCTTCATACTTTGAATCTAGACTTGGTCATTCAGCTTGCTTTGGCCATGTGACACAAGCGGGAGCTTAAAAATTGCTTCTGCATTCGAGTTTGCCCTCTCTCTTACTGGTCTTTGGAATCCTGAGACTACCATGTGAAGAAGCCCGGGCTAGCCTACTGGAGGATGTGAGACCAGAGAGAGCAGTAATGTGTAGCCAGCGGAAACACCCCCTTCCCACCATATAACCAGCCTGCCAATCAACAGGTATGTGAATGAGACCAGCCCAGGCCATCGAGCCCAGCTGAGCCACCAGCTGTTTACAGAATCAGCAGAGTCAGTCCAAACCTAAAAATACTCCCAGCTGGCCCACAAAATCAAGAGAAATAATAAGTGTTTGTTGTTTTAAGCCATTTAGTTTGGAGGTTTTGTTTGTTTGTTTTGCTAAGATTATGTGAAATGCACACTTTGATCACCTCAGTATTTTTTCCATCCAAGAATGACACTACTGCTGTGTGGTGGGCCTATCAATCACATAACTCCTACTTTCCCACCTCAGAGGTGCACATGTGACATAGGCTGGACTAACAAAGAACCCTAAGCCCCTGGAAACAGCAGTGGGCTGGGACGCTGGTAAGGACAATGAGAATCCTTTATCTGACATTGGTCTGGACACTAACCAAAAAAGGCTCTCTCTCTTTCTGTGGTTCTTTCCTTCTGAGCACCTGAAGCCATATTTATTACCAACTGATAAGAGCCTGCTAAGAATGAAAACAACATAGAGAAAGCAAAACCAAGAGATGGGGGGAAAAAGAGATTAATTTTTCATAATATCATGTGAACCCCTGGATCTAACGACACCGTAAGTTCTCGGATTTCACAATTCCTCTTGTTTAAGCTGTTTGAAATTGGGTTTCCAACTCTCACAACTGAGAGTCCTAATGCACTACATCTTCTCAATCTGTTTAAAGTGCACAACATATGTGATCTCTACTCCCTCCGTCTGACGGAGGGGAAAGATGTGGTTTCTTGTGTTTCTCTCATAAATGACCAAGGCATCAAAGACAACATCATGATGGCACTCAGATAACCATGGAAAGAGGTACTTCATGGGTCTGAAAGATGATAACAATACATGTTATCTCTGAAGAACAGCAATAAGAAAAGAAATATATTGTGATGATTATAAAAGCAGTTATTACATTCTCTGACTCTGCTGAGGTCTGTCATACTTTCAAAGACAATTTCCAATGTGCTGTCCTTTATACTTCATAAACAATAATCTTCATGAGGTAGAAACTGATTTTCTTCTCTTTCTTACTTCAAAATACGCATTTTCTGTGAAGGATGGTGAGTGAACATTTGTTGCTGTGGCTGTTTCACATTCATTTCATTTCCTTTCATTACTGAATATTCTTTCCCTCTGAGGAGTTACCTCTGGATACAGTCTGAGGAGCCGGCAAAGGACCCAAGCTAAGCCAGTCATATACTCCTCCTGGGAATTTGAATTGCTGAACAAAAAGATAAAAAAATGTTTGTTTCTTTATTGTGGCAGCCTCATCTTGACAAAACCTTCAGGTAGTTTCTACCACTTCACCCCAGAAATGTTCCTCTGGTTCTTTGAGTCACCTAATATCCTCCTAATAAATTCATCTTATTATGAAAGGTCACCAGTTAGCTTCTATTGCTTGCACTAAAGAATGTTGTAGCAGAGCATGCAAACTCTCCATCTGTGTTCTTCTTCCAGAGTACAAAGTTGCTTCTGAGAGATGCTGTCAGCTGGGACTCCATTTCCCAGTGCCCTGCCACTCTTGTGTGTTCTCATAACTAGCTCTCGTTTATAGAATATGAATGGCAGCGATCTGTGTCATCTTTAGAACCAAGTGGTTAAGAAGTAGGTGTGCCTTCTCCACCCTCTCTTTTTCCCCGTGTGGGTAAAGTAGGTGTTGACACTGAGGGCCACCTTGGGTACCACATGTTGAAATGACAGTGTCTCCATCAGCTTGGATCCCTGAATAACTGTGTGGACCAGAGTATCACCTCCTCCTCTCCTTCCTATGACCCTTACCTCTGAGAAGGTACCTCCTTACCTTCTTGGGCTTTCTGAGAAACTTCCATTGTGTTAAGCCACGAAAATTTCAAATTTTATCTATTGTAGCAGCTGGCAGTACCTTAACTAATACAAGCCCCAGCCAGTACCAATGAAAATGTGAAAGTATTTTTTATTAGCATTTTGAAGACGCTGAAACAACTGGGGAAAGCCTGTTTGGCAGGGACGGGAGTCATCTGACACTTCTCACAATGATCCAGCTGTCAGGAAGCCAGACACTGACCCTCTCCCTCTCTCTGCCCCACTCTGTTCTCTCCTTACCAACAGAAAATGACATTTTCTCTCCTCAGTGACAAGCTGTTCAAGGTGAATTAAGTTCTGAGGTCAGTGCTGCCTCATTAATGATATCATGGAGAAATCTTAACACTTCTGCCTTCTGATTACTTTTAGAGCCTGCAAAGGGACTTTGAAGCCGAAAGATGTAGGTTAAGCAGACCCAAACAAAGAAGCAAAAAAATATATATCCTCTAAGAGAAAGAGCCTGGGGAGCTCCGATATCTATTAGTGTGTATGCTTGCACAAGACTAAGAACTTCGGGATATATTTTTCAGAAGTTCGAAATTTTCCACACCTGACTACATTAACTATATTAAGTGAAATGTTTGTCCTCATTTGGGTGGGGTGGCTTATTGTTCTTTCAATAAAATAAATTACCTTATAGTAATTTGTAGCCTTGAGTTGTGTGCATGTACAGAATCCAAATGAGTAAGAAATGTTTAGCTAAAGACCTTTTGAGTGTTGTCAGAGCACCTGGTCCATAACCCTCCCTCAGCCTGATCCTCGGACTCTGGGCCTCACTGCTTGGCATTCTTTGGAGGTTGTCTGTTTTGAGGGGTTTTGGGTTTTTTTTTTTTTTTTTGAGGCCCAGAAAATGTCTCTATTTATATGATTATGTGTGATAGTTATTGTTATACCAAGGCTTGCTCACAGAACATATAGAACACACTCTTTTTCTTAGTTATAGAAAAATAAAACAAAAATACAAAAGCATTTTTAACCTGACCACAGTTGAGAGTGCTTCAGACACAGCTCCTAAAGAACACATTCCTAAAGCAGTCTGAACTAATTTAAGGCCACTCTTCTCATGTTTAGAAGCATAGAAATCAACTACATAAAAAGAAAAAGCAACCAGTAACTGTTAGCTTCGTTCACTAAAGAAATTGTCATTTTTCTTAACCTTTATGATTCATGTTCTTATGAAAATATAGGAGCAGTGCATACAAAGTCAATATTGAGGATAATGTGTGATACTGGGATAAATTAGTTCTTTTTTTCAATAATTTTTTTATTGAAGTATAGTTAATTTACAATGTTGTGTTAGTTTCATGTGTACAGCAAAGTGATTCAGTTTTATTTATATATATATATGAATATATATATTCTTTTTCAGGTTCTTTTCCCTTATAGGTTATTACAAGATGCTGAATATAGTTCCCAGTGCTATACAGTAGGTCTTTCTTGTTAATCTATTTTATATATAATAGTTTGTATATGTTAATTCCAACCTCCTAATTTCCCCCCCCCCAACCTTTCCCCTTGCAACCATAAGTTTGTTTTCTAAGTCTGTGAGTCTGTTTCTGTTTTGTAAATAAGTTCAGTTATATGATTTTTTTAGATTCCACATATAAGTGATATCATATGATATCATATTTGTCTTTGTCTTATTTACTTCACTTAGTATGATAATCTCTAGGTCCATCCATGTTGCAGCAAATGGCATTATTTCCTGCTTTTTTATGGCTGAATAATATTCCATTGTATATATGTACTACATCTTCTCTATCCATTCATCTGTCGATGGACATTTAGTTTGCTTCAATGTCTTGGCTATTGTAAATACTGCTGCTATGAATGCAGCATGCTTGTATCTTTTCAAATTAGAGTTTTCTCTGGATATATGCCCAGGAGTGGAACTGTGGGATCATATGGTACCTCTGTTTTTAGCTTTGTAAGGAACCTCCATACTGTTCTCCATTGTGGTTGTACCAATTTACATTCCCACCAACAGTGTGTGTGGGGGTTTCCTTTTCTTCACACACTCTCCAGCATTTATTATTTGTAGACTTTTTAATGATGGCCATTCTGACTCATGTGAGGTGATACCTCATTGTAGTTTTGATTTGCATTTCTCTAATAATTAGCAATGTTGATCATCTTTTTATGTACCTGTTGGCCATCTGTACGTCTTCTTTGAAGAAATGTCTATTTAGGTCTTCTGCCCATTTTTGGATTAGGTTGTTTGTTTTTTTGATATTAAGCTATATGAGCTGTCTTTCTTTTTTGGAAATTAATCTCTTGTCAGTAGCATCATTTGCAAATATTTTCTCCCAGTCCATAGGTTGTTTCTTTGTTTTGTTTATGATTTCCTTTGTTGCACAAAAGCTTTTAAGTTTAATTAGGTCTCATTTGTTTATTTTTGTTTTTATTTCCATGACTCTAGGAGACGGAGGTTGTCTGTCTGAGGGAAGGCAGTGGGATCTGTGTTAGCACAATCCCATTTGCCATGTGTAAATCCAAAACCTCCCTGTGACCACATTCCCTAGCTGAAAAATGGAGCTGAGATACTTTCCCAGCCTCTTCCAACAGAGATGAAGAAAGAATATACTGAAATGCAGAAGTGAAAGCTCATACTTCCCCAGAAGTCAGGGCTGTGCAGGGCTCAGAGTCAGGGTGCTCCAATTCCCCTCACTTTGTGTGGCCCTGTAGTCATTGCCCTAAAGCTCCCGTCTTCTTACCAACTTTTAGCTGAGGAGGGAGTCAAAAAGTAAGTCTACATCTCTCAGTTTTCTAAACTGTAAAACAAGGAAAATAATACACCCTGGCTGTTTTGTTGTGCTCACTGTATCCAAGGTATTTAGTGCCAAGAAATCTATATAGCGGACCCTCAGTATTGGAGCAATTGCAAATATTATGCTTTGCCTGAGACCAAGCAACTTATTCATGAAGTCTTAATACAGAGACTGTCCATATTTCTGACAAGGTTTTTCACTGTCTTGAGCACTCCAGTTTCATCTATCAACCTTCATACCTCAAGGTTTTGTGAGGTTCTCTTAGAACTCAGTTGAGGAGATTACAAACACAACCCCATTATCTTCCCTCCAGAGAGTACCCTGAAATGTATGAAAAGGATTCTCTTGTAAGTCCAAATTAACCAATTCAATCACCCTTGGATTGCTAGAATGACCACTTCATGATCGCAGTTGTTCTCTCTCGAGTGTGGTTTACTTTAAAAAGGTATTTTTTGCAAATATCTTTCTCTTTAGAGTTTAGTAGTCTACAGTAGTTTTGTTGTTGTTGGGGTTTTTGTGCACTGATTTTTCCTGCGTTTTCTGTAATTGGACCTGAACTATTTACCTCAAGTTTTATATTACAATACCAGGGATTTGCAAGTTTCTGATTTGTCATATATATATACTTTCATTTCTATCAGTATGGAAAATGGTATTTGCAAAATTCTTTCTTGTGAGCTTGGTATTTAGAAATTTAGAGTTAAGACATTTTGGGAGAAGATTGTTAACAACATAAAAATGTAAAGTGACTTACATTAACTATGTGTGATTATGTGTTTGATTTTGTATAGATCTTAAGATACCCGGTTCTTAAAAGAGCTTAAGAAATATTATCTGATGATAACTTTGATGATTTTGAGGCAAATTATACATTCTAAGAACAAGATATAAATTCTTGTCCTCTGGATGCCATAATGTCTCCTTTTAAGCTACCTTGTCAAGACCCATTTATAACCTTCTTAGTGGGTTCATAACTCTTTGTTCTTACTTAGAGATTTCCTACCCATTAGAGACCATAAATTAAAGCACACCAAGATAACCATTTGAGGAACACAGTTGCATTATGAAAGTTTCTTGGATAATACCCAATATCCTTGTTTCTAGTTTTTATAAAGAGTTCTTTTCTTTCTCCAAAACCTCAAAGCCCCAGTTCACCTAATTGGTCAATGCCCCGTACATTTTCCATTTCTAACACAAATCTCCTTTGAAGTGATAAGATTAAAAGTCACATATACATTTTCCCCTTCAATCTAAAGAGTTACAGTTCTGTATGAAGTTTAATATTATATAAGGTTTTAACACAAATCATCACCAAGCTGTAAAATCAATACCCTGAAAGGACCAAGGTTTAACCTTAAAGAATTTACTTTGACTTTAAGTTACAAAGCTCAGAAGGAAACTACTTTGAAAGACTGCTACAATGTATATACCATGTTTAGTCTGATCTTTGTGTCTTATCTCTATCATTAGTGTGTGGAAAAGTGCTTACAGGAAGGAAAGAAGGAAGGAAGGAAGGAAGGGAGGGAGGGAGGAAGGGAGGGAAGAAGGAAGGAAAGGGAAGGGGGAGAAGAGAAAGAAGGAAGAGAAGGAAGGGGAAAAGGGAAGGATGGGCAAGAAGGAAGAGTGAGAGGTAGGGAGAAGAAGGGAGGGAGGAAGATTATTGTCCAAGTTGTCAGAAAGTTGACTTGTTTCACCTTTCCTTAGGTGAGGAGGCAAGCTCCTTGACCCTTCCCTTCATTTTCTAATGCTTCTCAGCACATTGGAGCCCATGGAGTAGTATTTCTACAGGAGAAATGTCCCAGCAGTGAAGCAGTCACTTCTGAATCTCCACATTTTGGAGAACAAAAGAATGAACTCTTTTGTTCTATACGGAAAAAAATACACGTTTTGGGCATCCACAAGTCTAGTCTTCCCTCCACGTATATGGAATATGATTCTCCCAGCCCAGAACGGAGATTTTGCCTGCTCTGATTCAACAATATAAAATGTATGAAACTTGCTATATTATACTCTGGAGTTGAATGGTCAATGTTCCACGTATTGTCAGCCCTCCGTATCTGCGAGTTTTGATCCAAGGTTGGTTGAATCCACAGACGCAGGACCCACAGACACGCACGACCTACTGCACTTCGCCGTTCTATGTAAGGCTTGAGCATTCGCAGTTTGGGGTAGTCCCTGGGGCTCTGGAACCAATCCCCCGTGTATACAGAGAGAGGATTGTACACAATCTAGCTTTAAGTTACACTCACACAGTAGAATTTAGTTAAAATCTTCATTTGTCTGGGCTGCGATAGTGTAATAAGCTCAATTTCCATAAACTATGCAAGAGAATTCTATTACATGTAGATAACATGGTCGTTCTATTACATGTAGATACCATGTATGTGGTTAGGTTGAATTTTACACCTTCGAACTTGTAACACAGCCCTTGTAGTTTGGACTGGAGTACCTTTGTTCCAACGCATAAACATAGCGAGGACATGTACATTTCTTCACGGCAAAGACTATTTGTTACGCCACTGAGTTCTTCACGTCTCCGGACAAAGGGGAAATGGGAGCCCTGCAAATGGGCTAATATTGGTTATCAGGGTGTGTAGGAAAGGATTTGCTGAGAGTTCACTGACTTTTCCGTTCCTATTTGCTAGACTGACTAAAACAATGAATTCCTCTCCTTCAAACGCATTCCTCCAGTTGCCTGGACTTTGAAAAGTCACTGGATATTAATATGTTTGGCTCTATTTTTCTGGCAGAGTAGACTCTCTGAGCTCAACTCTGGAAGAAACCTTTTTTCTTGCATTCTGGCAGTCTGTAAATAGGTTAAATTAACTCATACATTTTTTAAAAGTCAGTGTTCAACTGATATACTAAGATTCTGATTTTCAGAGCCACTGGGGAACATATACTGACTTCTGAATTCAAAAATAGGTAATTTTGTTTTACATTTTAAGAAAATTCTTTTAAAATACAGTTCAAGCATAACTTCAGCTATGCTGCTTTAGCTTTCAGCCATATTACCTTAATGAGAAATAAAATTTAAGAGCCTCAGAGAATTAATTTTTAATGGGAAGAAAAAGAGTACAGTAAGCAGAATATACATAGATTCTGTAAACATCAATCACTGCAACTACTACAAGAAGAAGTATTTTTTAATCACTAAAATAATGTAATCATGCAACATCTTCAAAATTATTAACTTTTTTTTTCCTATCTATAACCCAACATCACATCTACTCCTTTCCTCCCAGTGTATATTTTCTATTTATTATCTGAGTTATGGATGCCAATCTCTTCCAAAGAGAAGCAACTACATCTTCAACCTGGTTGAGTATTAATAGAGCCTTGCATCCAAGCTTGCAGAGAATGTAGGAAGTGTGAGCCACATCAGGTTAGATCACTATGGGCACCACTGTGGCTGGAATAGAAAATTCATTGATAAAATAAGGTCAGGAACACAATTAATTACTCTCCCATGGGCCTTTCAGTAAAAAACACAGTAGACCTTGGGCAAAAGAGGTCAGATGTTTATTACCACTCCTCATTGAGAAAAAAAAAAAAAGAGCACATGGGGTGAGGGAGGGGGGGCAGGGAAAGAGCAACCCTAGGAAACAGAGATTCAAGACTCATTCTGCCCATTTTGCCCACATTCTGAAAGTTATCTTTCCATTCTAGGGTGTGTTTTTTTTTGTCCTAGATCAGTTGTGCAATTTCACGACCTGGTTGAAACTTTTTCCCCACCCTCAACACCCAGCCCCATTCACCTAGGTTCTCCTTTGCCTTCCTTAAGTCTCAGTCTTGATGTCTCTTTCTCTAAAAAGCTTTCCTGACTTTCCAAAACTAGACTAGGTATCCCACTGAGTGCTCCCAAGGCCCTTATCCCTCTGTCTTTCAATTGCCTGCCTGGAGTATCTTTGAGGACTGAGACACGGGCTGGTATGGGGAGGGGAGAGCAGAGGAAGAGTGCTTGATACATAATCACTAAGTGAAAGAATAAATCACAGTTTCACCTCCCCTTTTTCTTCCACTCTTCTCTCGTCGTCCATTCCTTGTCTTTCCCAACTACCTTCATGATTGCAAAGATAAGAGAATTGTAGAGAAAAAATACTAGACTTGGTTTCAGTATCCCCAGAAGTCTTAACTCTAGTATTATACTATTTGTGCTACCTTGGACTCAGTTTCCCCTTCAGCATCTTTCAGATTTCTTGTGCAGGTAAAAACATAATATACTAGAAAACAGCTTGTATACTTTAAAGTGTCATTCAAATGTAAAGTACTATTAGAAGTATCATTTTCCCATAACCACCAGGTGAATATAACACCTGCTTTGGTTAGATGAAAGTTATCACCGAAATCTTCTATAGCTGTGACATATATCCTACTGAATACATTGGTCAAGAACATAGGAATAGATGGAAGAGAACATGAGTTGGTGCCACACATATCTGGATACCTGACATTCAATTCAAGAACCAAGGACGTGGCTCACCTTGGGCCAAGGCCAGGTTCCTCGGTCCCATACCCAAAGCCCTATGGACTCTAAACTCACCTGTTAGTCAGTCTTATTCCTTTATTGCTCTCTGCATAAACACCTTTCCTTCTCTGGTCCATGCATATCCTTCCCGTGTCCCTCCCCATGGACTGCCCTTCCCTTTGTCTAATGTTATTAATCCCAAGTACACATTTGAAGCTTCTCCCACTGAGTTACACATGAAGTCCATTCACTGTGGAGAGCATATTCATATATTCATTCATTCATTCATTTGGTAAGCATTTACTGGCCTCCTACTATGTCCAAAGCCCATTGGACATTGTGGAAGAAACCAAAATGAATGAGACCTGCTCCTTACTCAAAGGAGCTTACATTCAAGGAAGGAAGACACAGACTAAACAAGACTAATAACAAGGAATTATTATTTGATGTTGGGGAAGGCAGGGGGAAAAAAGAGAAAAGTACTCTAAAGACGTTCAATCAGTGCTCTATAGCAGCATGAGAGGAGTAAATAGTGATAGTTTCTAAGCAGGGCAACTAGGGAAGGCTTCACAGAGCAGGTTAATGTAAGCTAGGCCTTGAAGAAGAGAAACGAAGAGAGATTGTTATTCTAGGCAACGGGAAAGTATCAGTAAAGGAATAGGACTCACTTGGAGAACTACAAGTGCTTTAGCATAGGGTGCGTGAGGGGATGCAGTAGGACTTTAACCTGGAAAAGTTAAATTGAAGTCAAACAGAAATTTCTTGTGGTTGTGAGATATACACAATTGTTTTAGACAAGGTAAACATAGCTCTAAAGTAAACTGAAGGGATAGTAAATGAACATTCATCCATCCAATACGTATAGATGGGACAGCTTTAGTTGGGACTGTGCCAGAGGCTGAAAACAGAGCAGGAAGCCTGAGAGAGGCTCTACCCTTAAGGAGATTAGCAGCGTGGTGAAGAGACTGGCTGATAAACAGGCAATTACAATCCAGTGAAGCAGTGGAAATACAGAATGCTAGCTCAGGGGAGGTTGGTGGGGGAGAGTGTATTGTTCAGATGTTATATTCCATGAGAGAAAAGCTGGTGTTTCCTGTTCATCCCTCTGTTGCTAGTGATTTAAACAGGACCTGGTTCACAGTAGATATCTGATAAATATGTTGATTGAATAAACTAATTAATTAATTAATATAAAATGGAGTTCCACCTAATCTCAAGTAATGAGAATGAATAGGGACAGCCTGCTGTGCTATTGCAAAAAGTAACCTATCTAAAACTTTCAGAAATACAGACAAGGGTGACTTTTTCATCCCAAATTCTTTAACTTTCTATTTACACATGCAAATTTACTCTTGTAACTTTCTAAATTTCCATTGTTGCCAGTGGGTCTAATTCAATGCCTTTTCTTCTGTAAGACACAGGTCCTTACACTGACTTAATACAAACTCGGTGTTCAATAAAAACGTATTAGGTGAATGGGTAGGTGGGTGGATGGATGGATGAGTGAATGGATAGATGAAGGACTGAGTGAGTCATTCATCTACAAGAAGCCTAGATATATTGAATTACCTCTACATAATTTTACCTCACTATATGTATTTTTCTGGTCCACTGAGGTGACTGGGGAAAACGTCAACAAAATTTAAACACCATTTTAAACAAAGATGTACAAATGTTAATGATATAGAATTATTGCTCTGATTAAAAGAGCTAAAATGCAAATTCCACAATTAAAATACAACCCTATGTATCATATGATAGTTCCATAAAGGGAGAGTATTAAATAATTCAAGCATCATTAGGAAAAAATATTCCACTAAAAATTAACTATTAAAATTATGTAAGGGATTTTTTTCTCTTAAACATATGCTTCCTTGCTAAAAACATCCACATATTCTCAAAGATATTAGTCTTATCCTTATGGTTCAACATTCCAAATGCAAACCTTAGCTGTTATCAGTACAAAGCATCTGCTTTCCACATATGCCAGTTTTTTCAAAATTTCTTCAGATATCATATTTTAATTATATCTAAACTTGTTAAATGTTCATGACTTAGAAAGACCAGCAGTCAATGAATTTGCATGACATTCAATTAGACCTCTAAAAAATCTTAGATCTCAATATTAACTATTAATAATAATATATATCATGTAGTGACATCTTTTACTCTAAGCTAACCACACAAAAGATATTATTTCTAACATTCACAATTTTCAATGCAGTCACAGTTTTCACCAAAAATAATTCCTCAGATTTTCCAAGCTAACCTTGGCTTATACATACCAATAATCATGGTGTAAACTGGTAAACCTCTCCGGTGGGCACTATAGAACTGTTTCAAAAGTCTCCAAATCTGTATTCCCTTTATTTTTTTATTAATTTTTATTGGAGTATAGTTGCTTTACAATGTTGTGTTAGTTTCTGCTGTGCAGGAAAATGAATCAGTTACACGTGTACATATATCCATTCTTTTTCAGATTTCTACTCACTGAATAGAGTTCCCTGTGCTATACAGTAGGTTCTCATTAGTTATCTATTTTATACATAGTAATGTATGTATGTCAATCCCAATATCCCAATTCATCCCACTCCTCCCTCCCCCCTTGGTAACCATAAGTTTGTTCTCTATATCTGTGACTGTATTTCTGCTTTGCATATAAGTTCATCTGTGCCATTTTTCTAGATTCCACATATATGCATTAATATATATTTGTCTTTCTCTTTCTGACTTACTTCACTCTGTATGACAATCTCTAGGTCCATCCACGTCTCTGCAAATGGCACTATTTCATTCCTTTTTATGACTGAGTAATATTCCATTGAATATATGTACCACATCTTCTTTATCCATTCCTCTGTCAATGGACATTTAGGTTGGTTCCATGACCTGGCTATTGTAAATAGTGCTGCAATGAATATCGGGATGCATGCATCCTTTCAAATTCTGGCTTTCTCCAGATATATGCCTAGGAGTGGAATTGCTGGGTCATATGGTAGCTCTATTTTTAGTTTTTTAAGGACCCTCCATGCTGTTCTCCATAGTGGCTGTACCAATTTATATTTTTACCAACAGTGTAGGAGGGTTCCCTTTTCTCCACACCCTCTCTAGCATTTGTTTGTAGATTTTTTGATGATGATCATTCTGACCCGTATGAGGTGATACCTCATTGTAGTTTTCATTTGCATTTCTCTAACAATTAGTGATGTTGAGCATCTTTTCATGTGTTTGTTGGCCATCTGTATGTCTTCTTTGGAGAAATGTCTTTTTAGATCTTCCACCCATTTTTTGACTGGGTTGTTTGTTTGTTTTTTTTTTTTGACATAGAGCTGCATGAGCTGTTTGTATATTTTGGAAATTAGTTTCTTGTCAGTTGCTTTGTTTGCAAATATTTTCTACCATTCTGAGGGTTGCCTCTGCATTCCCTTTAATCCAGAAATTATAAAAATAAGAACTCAACCTAAGAAAATAATTGGAAGCTTCAAAGTTTTCCTAAAAGGAACAGTTTTTATAGAAGCAAAATATCAAAAACAATCTTAAATGTCCAACTACAGTCATGGAAAATTATATAATATAAAAACACTTATGGATATTAACATCATAATCATGGTTTATAATGAAATGGAAGAAGTTTGTTATAAAATAGTATGTAAAATTATCTAAATGTGTGCTTGTTTGTGTGTGGACACACAGTTATGGAGGACCTGCAAGGACAAACCCCAAGGTATTAACAGTGGCTATTCTAGGTGATAAGACTGTAACTCTTATTTCCTCCTTTTCACTTATCTGTGCTTTCTATTTTATTTTTTCACAATGAACGTTGCTTTTACAACTTTTTTTAAGAGTTATTTTAAGAGCTTTAAAAATTATAGTTTTAGCTTTTAGGAAATTTGCTCACAATCTCCAAAAGAGTAGCCTACAGTTTAGGTCTGCTGCCAGAGGTGGTGGGATGCTTTAGCCATTTTGTCTTAATAAAGAGGTCCTGAGTCTCCAAGTTAACATTTTATATCCTTGCAAGTTAGTTCATAATGTGTACTATTTTAAAAAGCTCAAAATTTCATATCTTGAAGAATTACAGTATGCCCCTCTCATTCTTTTCATTTTCTCTTGGTCCCCTCCCTCTTGTATTTGTAGTTGATTTGATGAGAGTTGGCTTAACTGAACTCTGAAGTCTACCAATGCTCCAAAGTCTCACATACACACACACACATACACACACACACACACACATTTGCTCAATACATTGTTTAATAAAATCATTTCTTACTAAAAGTTTTGACTCAATTTACAATGTCTAACAATTGGTTTCTAAGATGACATTTTGCCACCTAAAACAATAAAAATTCTGAGACTTAAGTTGTATTTTTCTTATTCATCTGTAATTGTTGTCTCCCATTAAAAAGAAATAGATGCTTCTCCAACAAACCTACATTAAGTCCATTTTTTAGAAGAAAAGTTTTCAAGTAACAAAAACTTCCATAGACGTCCATTCCATCGTATTTTTTAGTTTAATGGGTCGTGTTTTCCAGAAAATGAAGATTATTGGAAGAAATCTAAGAATGACTGGGGAAGGGTCACCATACATCATGAACTTTCAAATAGAGTTCCACTTTCAAATATTTTGATTTTCAGCCTTTTAGTTTGGAAAAAGTTATTTTCTGAAGACTACAACTAAGATCTCAAACAACAGCCAATGAGAGGCATTGTTGATCTGTTTGCAGGAAGGACAATCAACCTCACTATTAAAATCTCAATTTTTTTTTAGTCAGAACTTTTGCTTAAGGCTAGAATGAAAATTATAGCCACACACAGTTTTAATCTATAAAAATACTGAAATAACAGAATTGAGAGGGAAATGTCAATAGGAGTGTACAGGAATTTTGTATCACAGAGTCGCCTTCTAGCAGTGTCAATGTGGGCTTGGTACTTACCCCTGAAAATTCTCAGCATCCTCATTGGTAAAAAGGACCCCACAAGGTCATGGTGGGGATCAAATGGGATGATCCATGTGAAACTCTTCATGGAGTAGCTGACACATAGCAAGCTCTCCATAAACACAGGTCATCATCTTTTCTGAGGCATCACCCTCTGTTCTATAGACTGGGTATTGGGAATATGTACTGGATGTAGATCATAAGACACCAAAAAGATGGCAACTCCTATGAATTTCATAATGATTTTCAGTGGTAAATGAAGTGCTGTTCTGTCCTCTGTATACCAGAGTCTGACCTTGAAAGTGTTTTCCAGACTCCGATGAAAGTCACGGGAGCTCAGGTCTGCAATCAGAAAAGGAATGTGGCTCTTAAAAGCTTTCACAGACCACAGATATGGGGTAGCTAACTTATCAAGAGGAAATGGGCTCTGGTTTTCTTTGCAGAACTCAGATCCAGGAGCTGCAACCTTGAGTCACCAGCTTGCTATCTGACCCCAGGCCGGCCACTTAACCTCTCCCTGACCCCATTTCCTTACTTAAAATCAACTCTCTGCTCATGTTCCATTCAAGGAATTATCTCTACCCACAAATGGGTAGTTACCGAGGAGTCCCATAGATTTTGAAAATTAATTATTCAGTGTGCTGGGTTTACAAAATAGAACTGTGAAAGGTTCAGAGATGAATAAGTTCCAGCTCTGCTTTTTGGTATTGTGGTATTATTTTAAGAGCTCTCTTCCTGGAATAAAATCACCAACCCAGACAATAAGCTTTGTCTGACACTGACCCTTGTTGATGATGAAGCTTTCTTGTGCTGGTATTTCTGGGAGTGACAGAAAGGAAGAGAACAGGAGCCCCTTTGTCAGAATGTAGTCAAGAAGGAAATAAATTGTAGTTATTTAAAGAGAGTTTAGGACAAGCCAGTCAGTGTCATTTGTTAGAGAACCAAACTAGGAGCTTGGACTATTGGGTTTCACATTCAACCACCGTCTCCCCACTTGACCTAGGACAACTTACACAGCTATGGGTAGCCAGAGGAGCATTCTCTGAAATAATAAGCTGTCCTGACTACCCACTTACACAAAATAAATGTACATCCACACCCCTGAATACTCACTCAGACAATGTCTCACCCTCCCAGGATGTATGGTGAACAGCTTGAATGCAGAGTTATAGTGTGTTTGTTTTCTGTCCCCATTCACACAATGGCTAGCTCCATCAATGTTGTTGACAAAAAGAGTGATAAGGGGAATTAAGTGTCTAAAGTGTCAAATCTAAAAGTAACTGAAGTTTACCCTGTCAGAGTTTTTTAAACATCAACCATCTTCAACAAAAAAACTTTGTGAAATATTCCACACCTTTTCCTGCCTTCTTGCTGTATTGACGTCAGCCACATCACCATTAACTGGTTTCCTGGCTTATAATAATTTTCTGTTTCCTCACTTGCTACCAGAAGCAGCCCTTCCTCCATCTAATTTGGTCCTTTTAAGCTACTGAGAAATCAAATTAACAAGGTGTATCAGTTAAAGTTAGGTTCAGCTGTGAGTAACAGAAACCCAACAGCAGTAGCTTAAATGCAAAGGTGTATTCATTTGTATAAAGGTAGTGTAGAGGTAAGCAATCCACGTAGGAGGACTCCACAATGCTATTAGAGGCCTCTGTCTTTTCTCTGCCCTTTGTGACTTGTCATACTCTAAAAGGCTCTGGGGGCTTCCCAGGGCTTCCCTGGTGGCGCAGTGGTTGAGAGTCCACCTGCCTATGCAGGGGACACGGGTTCGTGCCCCGGTCTGGGAAGATCCCACGTGCTGCGGAGCGGCTGGGCCCGTGAGCCATGGCCGCTGAGCCTGCGTGTCCGGAGCCTGTGCTCCGCAACAGGAGAGGCCACAACAGTGAGAGGCCTGTGTACCGCAAAAAAAAATAAAATAAAAAAATAAGGCTCTGGAGTTCTAACCATTACAGTCCCATTCCAAGCAGCAGAAAGAAGGAACAGGGATAGGACTTTCTTCTTACTGTCCTAAAAGTTCTAACAACATTTCTGTTACAGTTTGTGGACCAAAACAGCCATTTAACTATATGTAACTAAAATAGGGGCATGATTTTCCTACCAGCATATTTCATATATACACAAAGTCTCTAAAGGTTTCTGTTTATTTAATTATTTCCTTGTTCTTAAGATGTAGAGATTGCTGGAAATCTGACCTTCTGATAAGCCACAATTACCCTGAATTCTCAGGAATGGAGCTTTAAAAGTAAAGTGTTATCACTGTGTGTGTTGCTGGGTGAAATCTGGAAGGCAGACAAGATCTCATCCTCTCTGTAAATTCTAAGGCCATCTTTTACAACCTCTTTAAACCCATGTCTTCTTTTAAAAACATAAAATTACCCACCTTCCTTTATTGTTACTTGAAAAACATTAAATTAAGTATTAAGATTTGAAATAACTCAGGTCATGATAATTTTAGAATATACTTCAAAATATACAAATACACATACCAGCGGAGGTCCTAAATTCACACCTGCCGCTCTACCACCACCTGCTCTGAGAAGCACTGTTCAAAGGCAGAGTCAGGCAAATGATAGACACAAGATGTTGGTAGATGAATTTACAAGAGGCTTGGGAAGACTGAGAAGATAAATGGGCTCATGTCTCTGGGCCCAAATCTGGTTATTTGGCCTGCTGATTTAACTGGCCACCAAATTGGAAAGGTAATCTAGAGATCTGGTCCAAATTGGCTATCGAGCTTATTGATTCAATCTGACTAAAGCAGACATTAAGGCTAATGAACCCACATTAAATAGATAATGCATTGAAACCAAAGGCAAGGAGATGTCACATTTAATAGAAAAGAGAGTTGTGGAAAAGCATATTTAGAGCTTCCAATCACATGTGGATGATTCCTTGCCTTTGAGGGACCCAGCAATGTTGTTGAATGAATGAGTGGACTTGATACACTGGTAAAAAGAGAACAGGAGATGATGAGAATGAGATGATCAGATGAAAGGAACTTCAACTATTTTGTGGTTTACAACTTGTAGACAGAAAATCCCAGAGAGAGCATAGTAACTATTGCAAATGTCTTCAACTCCTTATGTGTAATAAGCACTTTGCTAAAAACTGAACAAAGAAAAATACAATCACTCTCATAACGGGGTGATAGGGAGTACCAGAATATACCCAAGAGTCCACAAACTACCACAAGGAAATCTCACAAAACAAACTTCTCAATCTCCCAGGCAAATGCTCAAAATCTAGTAGGGAGAGAACAGCTTCAGGTTTCTAGCTTTTTGGAGCATTTCCCAGGTGCAATGCTTTCCAAAGGTTTCCACCAAAGTAGCCCTTGAAGACAGAAAAGGGAGATTGCCAGAGCCTGGAAGGTTCCCTAGCACATCTCAAGGCAGTGCCCAGCCTCAAGCTTGGAATTTCTTTGAAGTTTTTGCTTAAATATGCACACAAATTGTATTCTATCCAATACATAGTATTTGTTTTCATTTTCTAATTTTCACTGACATTAAAGCGTGATTGCCATATATCCTCCATGACTCCTCACATCCTGGGAGTACAAATAGCCCATTTTAAAAACTGAAAATCCAACCTGCAAATAATCCACATGGTTACTGTGCTTAACATTGCTTGAATATTTTTATGTTCCATTTAGATAATTGTCAATGGGGTTAAAAAACTCTCAGCACTTGGAATTTTCTAAATTATATTCTGCCATCACATGTAGCCGGGCATCCCCTTACTTCAGGAGCTGAGGGTACAAATAGGGACTGACTAGGTATTGTAAGCTCTCAGATGATAGTTATCATCCACTTAAGGGTAATGAAAAAAAGGGATTTTATGGAATAGCATCCCTGGATAATCACTAACATAGAACTAAGTTTTTTGAACAGAAACAATGTACAAACTCCTTTCAAAGGAAAATTACCCTATAATTTTAAGTGCAGACCCATGCATTTTGACTTACATTGAATCTATCAGAATGCTACTAAATGTTAATAATAAAAGCATATCAATACAACTAAAAGCTGGTTCTTTGAGAAGATAAACAAAATTGATAAACTATTAGCCAGACTCATCAAGAAAAAAAGGGAGAAGACTCAAATCAATAGAATTAGAAATGAAAAAAGAGAAGTAACAACTGACACTGCAGAAAAACAAAAGATCATGAGAGATTACTACAAGCAACTCTATGCCAATAAAATGGACAACCTGGAAGAAATGGACAAATTCTTAGAAATGCCACAAACTGCCAAGACTGAATCAGGAAGAAATAGAAAATATGAACAGACCAATCCCAAGCACTGAAATTGAAACTGTGATAAAAAATCTTCCAACAAACAAAAGCCCAGGACCAGATGGCTTCACAGGCGAATTCTATCAAGCATTTAGAGAAGAGCTAACACCTATCCTTCTCAAACTCTTCCAAAATATAGCAGAGGGAGGAACACTCCCAAACTCATTCTACGAGGCCACCATCACCCTGATACCAAAACCAGACAAGGATGTCACAAAGAAAGAAAACTACAGGCCAATAACACTGATGAACATAGATGCAAAAATCCTCAACAAAATGCTAGCAAACAGAATCCAACAGCACATTAAAAGGATCATACACCATGATCAAGTAGGGTTTATTCCAGGAATGCAAGAATTCTTCAATATATGCAAATCAATCAATGTGATACACCATATTAACAAACTGAAGGAGAAAAACCATATGATCATCTCAGTAGATGCAGAAAAAGCTTTCGACAAAATTCAACACCCATTTATAAGAACACTGCAGAAAGTAGGCATAGAGGGAACTTTCCTCAACATAATAAAGGCCATATATGACAAACCCACCACCAACATTGTCCTCAATGGTGAAAAACTAAAACCATTTCCACTAAGATCAGGAACAAGGCAAGGTTGCCCACTGTCACCACTCTTATTCAACATAGTTTTGGAAGTTTTAGCCACAGCAATCAGAGAAGAAAAGGAAATAAAAGGAATCCAAATCAGAAAAGAAGAAGTAAAGCTGTCACTGTTTATAGATGACATGATACTATACATAGAGAATCCTAAAGATGCTACCAGAAAACTACTAGAGCTAATCAATGAATTTGGTAAAGTATCATCAGGTTACAAAATTAATGCACAGAAATCTCTGGCATTCCTATATACTAATGATGAAAAATCTGAAAGTGAAATCAAGAAAACACTCCCATTTACCATTGCAACAAAAAGAATAAAATATCTAGGAATAAACCTACCTAAGGAGACAAAAGACCTGTATGCAGAAAACTATAAGACACTGTTGAAAGAAATTAAAGATGATACAAATAGATGGAGAGATGTACCATGTTCTTGGATTGGAAAAATCAACATCGTGTAAATGACTCTACTACCCAAAGCAATCTATAGATTCAATGCAATCCCTATCAAACTACCACTGGCATTTTTCACAGAACTAGAACAAAAAATTTCACAATTTGTATGGAAACACAAAAGACCCCGAATAGCCAAAGCAATCTTGAGGACGAAAAATGGAGCTGGAGGAATGAGGCTCCCTGACTTCAGACTATACTACAAAGCTACAGTAATCAAGACAGTATGGTACTGGCACAAAAACAGAAAGATAGATCAATGGAACAGGATAGAAAGCCCAGAGATAAACCCACGCACATATGGTCACCTTATCTTTGATAAAGGAGTCAGGAATGTACAGTGGAGAAAGGACAGTCTCTTCAATAAGTGGTGTTGGGAAAACTGGGCAGGGAAATGTAAAGGTATGAGATTAGAACACTCCCTAACACCATACACAAAAATAAGTTCAAAATGGATTAAAGACCTAAATGTAAGGCCAGACACTATCAAACTCTTAGAGGAAGACATAGGCAGAACACTCTATGACATAAATCACAGCAAGATCCTTTTTGACCCACCTCCTAGAGAAATGGAAATAAAGACGAAAATAAACACATGGGACCTAATGAAACTGAAAAGCTTTTGCAAAGCAAAGGAAACCATAAACAAGACCAAAAGACAACCCTCAGAATGGGAGAAAATATTTTCAAATGAAGCAACTGACAAAGGATTAATCTCCAAAATTTATAAGCAGCTCATGCAGCTCAATAACAAAAAAACAAACAACCCAATCCAAAAATGGGCAGAAGACCTAAATAGACATTTCTCCACAGAAGATATACAGACTGCCAACAAACACATGAAAGGATGCTCAACATTTTTACTCATTAGAGAAATGCAAATCAAAACTACAATGAGATATCATCTCACACCAGTCAGAATGGCCATCATCAAAAAATCTAGAAACAATAAATGCTGGAGAGGGTGTGGAGAAAAGGGAACACTCTTGCACTGCTGGTGGGAATGTGAATTGGTACAGCCACTATGGAGAACGGTATGGAGGTTCCTTAAAAAACTACAAATAGAACTACCATAGGACCCAGCAATCCCACTACTGGGCATATACCCTGAGAAAACCAGAATTCAAAAAGAGTCATGTACCAAAATGTTCATAGCAGCCCTATTTACAATAGCCAGGAGATGGAAACAACCTAAGTGTCCATCATCGGATGAATGGATAAAGAAGATGTGGCACATATATACAATGGAATATTACTCAGTGATAAAAAGAAACAAAATTGAGCTATTTGTAATGAGGTGGATGGACCTAGAGCCTGTCATACAGAGTGAAGTAAGTCAGAAAGAGAAAGACAAATACTGTATGCTGACACATATATATGGAATTTAAGAAAAAAATGTCATGAAGAACATAGGGGTAAGACAGGAATAAAGACACAGACTTACTAGAGAATGGACTTGAGGATATGGGGAAGGGGAAGGGGAAGCTGTGACAAAGTGAAAGAGCGGCATGGACATATATACACTACCAAACGTAAGGTAGATAGCTAGTGGGAAGCAGCCGCATAGCACAGGCAAATCAGCTCGGAGCTTTGTGACCGCCTGGAGGGGTGGGATAGGGAGTGTGGGAGGGAGACGCAAAAGAGAGGGGATATGGGAACATATGTTTATGTATAACTGATTAAATTTGTTATAAAGCAGAAAATAAATAAATAAATAAATAAATAAATAGAATGGATAAACATTCAAAAAAAAAAAAAAGAATTATGGATGGAGACCTGGGGTCACCTTGAAATGTTTCTCATTGACTCACATGCCCTATCACCCTTGCACATATGTCTTTAGTCATTTCAGAAGGCTCTTATTTCAATCTTAATCACAGAATTTATTGTATTAATTCAGCTAATACTTTGTCAGTAGTAATAAGCAAGTATATTATTCAGCTTCAGGGACATCAGTCCCTAAGTAATGACTACCCTCTTATTTATTTATTCTGTTTATTTGTTTATTTATTTCTGTATCTAAAAAAAATTATAAACATAAGTATGTGAAATGAAAAACCGATCTTTTTTTTTTTTTCCCCGTTGCACGGGACTCTCACTGCTGTGGCCTCTCCCGTTGCGGGGCACAGGCTCTGGACGTGCAGGCTCAGTGGCCATGGCTCACGGGCACAGCCACTCCGTGGAATGTGGGATCCTCCCGGATCGGGGCATGAACCCACTTCCCCTGCATTTGCAGGTGGACTCTCAACCACTGTGCCACCAGGGAAGCCCGATAATTTTTTGTATATGAAAAAATCAAAATTCAATGTGTATTTTGCCATCTTTTCTCCATCTCTGAAGAAGATAAATAGTAATATATTCTCTATTCTCTAAGGTCTAACAACTGACAACCTTACTTGTTTTATCCGACCTAAGGAACAGGTATGACAAGAGAAACAGATCATACGGTCTGGTAAGAATGGAGGAAATTACATAAAAATAACTTCTTTCTCTGCGTAATTTAAGACACAAAGGAGAATTTGTTTTAACTAAAGGCTTTCCATAGTGAGCATTTATGATTTAAATATTACTTTCTTTTCATGCTAACTTACTCAAATTCCCTTTTATATCTTAAAATATAACCTAATTGCAATGGTAGATTTCTAAACGGTAAATCCAGAGCTCTAGAATGGGGTCTAAGAGCATAATTTTCTTGCTGGGTTGCTATTCAATCACTCAGTCAAAAAATTGTTTGGGGCATTCACCATGTGTCTACATATGTTCTTATCTATATTTTTCTTGATTCTGATATTTTTATTTTTTATTTTTATTTAAAAAATTAATAACATCTTTATTGGAGCATAATTGCTTTACATTGCTGTGTTAGCTTCTGCTGTATAAAAAAGTGAATCAGATATATATATATACATATATCTCCATATCCCCTCCCTCTTGCATCTCCCTTTAAAAAATTAATAACATCTTTATTGGAGCATAATTGCTTTACATTGCTGTGTTAGCTTCTGCTGTATAAAAAAGTGAATCAGATATATATATATACATATATCTCCATATCCCCTCCCTCTTGCATCTCCCTCCCACCCTCCCTATCCCACCCCTCTAGGTGGTCACAAAGCACTGAGCTGTTCTCCCTATGTTATGTGGTTACTTCCCACTAGCTATCTGTTTTACATTTGGTAGTGTACATATGTCAATGCCACTCTCTCACTTAATCCCAGCTTACCCTTCCCCCTCCCCGTGTCCTCAAATCCATTCTCTACATCTGCATCTTTATTCCTGTCTGCCCCTAGGTTCTTCAGAAACATTTTTTTTTTTTTTTTTTTTTTTTTTTGCTGTACACGGGCCTCTCACTGTTGTGGCCTCTCCCGTTGCGGAGCACAGGCTCCAGACACGCAGGCTCCGTGGCCATGGCTCATGGGCCCAGCCGCTCCGCGGCATGTGGGATCTTCCTGGACCAGGGCACGAACCCATGTCCCCTGCATCGGCAGGCGGACTCTCAACCACTGCGCCACCAGGGAAGCCCAACATTTTATTTTTTTTAGATTCCATATATATGTGTTAGCATACGGTATGTGTTTTTCTCTTGCTGACTTACTTCACTCTGTGTGACAGACTCTAGGTCCATCCACCTCACTACAAAAAACTCAATTCTGTTTGTTTTTATGGCTGAGTAATATTCCATTGTATATATGTGCCACATCTTCTTTATTCATTCTTCTGTCAATGGACACTTAGGTTGCTTCCTTGTCCTGGCTATTGTAACTAGTGCTGCAATGAACATTGTGGTACATGACTCTTTTTGAATTATGGTTTTCTCAGGGTATATGTCCAGTAGTGGGACTGCTGGGTCATATGGTAGTTCTATTTTTAGTGTTTTAAGGAACCTCCATACTGTTCTCCATAGTGGCTGTATCAATTTACATTCCCACCAAGAGTGCAAGAGAGTTCCCTTTTCTCCACACCCTCTCCAGCATTTATTGTTTGTAGATTTTTTGATGACGGCCATTCTGAACGGTGTGAGGTGATACCTCATTTTAGTTCTGATTTGCATTTCTCTAATGATTAGTGATGTTGAGCATCCTTTCATCCTTTCAGTGATGTTGGCAATCTGTGTATCTTCTTTGGAGAAATGTCTGTTTAGGTCTTCTGCCCATTTTTGGCTTGAGTTGTTTGTTTTTTTGATATTGAGCTGCACGAGCTACTTGTATATTTTGGAGATTAATCCTTTGTCAGTTGCTTCATTTGCAAATATTTTCTCCCATTCTGAGGGTTGTCTTTTCGTCTTTTTTATGGCTTCCTTTGCTGTGCAAAAACTTTGAAGTTTCATTAGGTCCCATTTGTTTATTTTTGGTTTTATTTCCATTTCTCTAGGAGGTGGGTCTAAAAGGATCTTGCTGTGATATATGTCATAGAGTGTTCTGCCTATGTTTTCCTCTAAGAGTTTGATAGTGTCTGGCCTTACATTTAGGTCTTTAATCCATTTTGAGTTTATTTTTGTGTATGGTGTTAGGGAGTGTTCTAATTTCATTCTTTTACATGTGGCTGTCCAGTTTTCCCAGCACCACTTGTTGAAGAGGCTGTCTTTTCTCCACTGTATATTCTTGCCTTCTTTATCAATGATAAGGTGAGCATATGTACATGAGTTTCTCTCTGAGCTTTCTATCCTGTCCCATTGATCTATATTTCTGTTTTTGTGCCAGTACCCTATTGTCTTGATTACTGTAGCTTTGTAGTATAGTATGAAGTCAGGGAGCCTGATTCCTCCAGCTCCATTTTTCTTTCTCAAGATTATTTTGGCTATTCGGGATCTTTTATGTTTCCATACAAATTGTAAAATATTTTTGTTCTAGTTCTGTGAAAAATGCCATTGGTAGTTTGATAGGCATTGCCTTGAATCTGTAGATTGCTTTGGGTAGTATAGTCATTTTCACAATATTGATTCTTCCAAACCAAGAACATGGTCTATCTCTCCATCTATTTGTATCATCTTTAATTTTTTCATCAGTGTCTTATAGTTTTCTGCATATAGGTCTTTTGTCTCCTTAGGTAGGTTTATTCCTAGGTATTTTATTCTTCTTGTTGCAATGGTAAATAGGAGTGTTTCTTTAATTTCTCTTTCAAATTTTTCATCATTAGTGTATAGGAATGCAAGAGATTTCTGTGCATTGATATTTTTATTTTTAATTTAATATTTCAATATAATATTGTCTGTTAGTTCCCTGACAGCCTTGAAGGAATAGGAATAATGTGGAGGAGGAATGGATGGATGATGGATGCATGCATGCACAGATGGATGGAGGGATAGAGGCAAAAATGTGTGGATGGATATATATAGAGAGAGATAAAAGCATATAAAAGTAAAGAATATAAGACAACCTCTATGTTCATCAGTGATATTGGCCTGTAATTTTCTTTGTTTGTGATATTTTGTCTAGTTTTGGTATCAGGGTAATGCTGGCCTCATAGAATGAATTTGAAAATTTTCCTCCCTCTGCAATTTTTTGTATTCATTTGAGAAGGATAGGTGTTAACTCTTCTCTAAATTTTTAGTAGAATCCACCTGTGAGGCCATCTGCTCCTGGACTTTTGTTTGTTGGGAGTTTTTAAGTTACTGATTCAATTCCATTACTGGTAATTTGTCTGTTCATATTTTCTATTTCTTCCTGGTTCAGTCTTGAAAGATTGTACCTTTCTAAGAATTTAGAAATCTTCTAAGTTGTCCATTTCATTAGTTTTGCATAGTAATCTCTTATGATCCTTTGTATTTCTGTGATGTCAGTTTCTCCTTTTTCATTTCTGATTTTGTTGATTTGGGCTCTCTTCCTTTTCTTCTTGATGAGTCTGGTTAAAGGTTTATCAATTTTGTTTATCTCTTCAAAGAACTAGCTTTTGGCTTCATTGATCTTTTCTATTTCTAGTTCATTCATTTATGCTCTCATCTTTATGATTTCTTTCCTTCCGCTAACTCTGGGTTTTATTTGTTCTTCTTTCTCTAGTTCCTTTAGGTGTGAAGATAAGCTGTTTCTTTGAGATTTTTCTTGTTTCTTGAGGTAGGCTTGTATCACTATAAAATTCCCTCTTAGAACTGCTTTTGCTGCATCCCATAGGTTTTGAATTGTTGTGTTTTCATTTTCATTTGTCTCTAGGTGCTTTTTGATTTCTTCAGTGATGCATTGGTTGTTTAATAGCATATTATTTAGCCTCCATGTGTTTGTGTTTTTTGCAGCTTTTTCTTGTAGTTGACTAGAGTCTTACAGCTTTGTGGTTGGAAAAGATGCTTGCTATGATTTTAATTTTTTAAAAATGTACCAAGGCATCAATAAAAAAAAGAAAAAGAAAATTTACCAAGGTATGATTTGTGGCCTAGCATGTGATCTTTCCTGGAGAATATTCCATGTGTGCTTAAAAAGAATGTTTATTCTGCTGCTTTCAGATGGAGTGCTCTATGTATATCAATTAAGTCCATCTGGTCTAATGTGTCATTTAAGGCCAGTGCTTCATTATTGATTTTCTGTCTGAATGATCTGTCCATTGATGTAAGTGGGGTGTTACAGTCCCCTTCTATTATTGATTTCTCCTTTATGCCCATTAATATTTGCTGTATGCTCTTAGGTGCTGCTATGTTGAGTTCATATATATTTACAATTGTTATATCCTTTTCTTGGTTTGATCCCTTAATCATTATGTAGTGTCCTTCTTTGTCTCTTGTAACAGTCTTTATTTTAAAGCCTATTTCGTCTGATATGCGTATCACTGCTCCAGATTTCTTTTGATTTCCATTTGGATAGAATGCCTTTTTCCATCCCCTCATTTTCAGCCTGTGTGAGTTTTTAGCTCTGAAATGAGTATTTGTAGGCAGCATACATATGTGTCTTGTTTCTGTATCCATTCAGCCACTCTATGCCTTTTAATTGGAGCATTTAGTCCATGTACATTCAAGGTTATTATTAATATGTTTGTTCTTATTACCATATTGTAAACTGTTTGGGGATTGTTTTTGTAGGTCTTTTTTTTTTCCTTTCTTCTTTAGTTCTCTTGTGATTTGATGACTATCTTTAGTGCTATGTTTGGTTTCCTTTTTCTTTTTGTGTGTGTGAATATCTATTATAGGTTTTGGGTTTGTGGTTACCATGAGGTGTGTGTATATATATATATATATATATATGTATGTGTGTGTGTGTGTGTGTGTGTGTGTGTGTTTGAAGTTGCTGATCTCTTAATTTCAAATGCATTTCTAAAACCCTGCATTTGTACTCTCCTCCCCTCATTATTACTGTTTTTGATAGCATATTTTATATCTAACTGTTTTGTATATCCCTTGTTTGTTTATTGTGGATATAGATGACTTTACTACTTTTGTTTTTAACTTTCCTACTAGCTTTGTATGTGGATGATTTCCTAACTTTATTGTGTGTTTGTCTTTACTGATGAGCTTTTTCATTTCATAATTTTCTTGTTTCTAGCTGTGGACTTTTCTTTTTCACCTAGAGACATTCCTTTAACATTTGTTGTAAAGCTAATTTGGTGGTGCTGAACTCTTTTAGCTTTTGCTTGTCTGTAAACTTTTGATCTCTCCATAAAATCTGAGTGAGAGACTTGCTGGATAGAATATTCTTGTTTGTAGGTTTTTCCCTCTCCTCACTTTAATATCTTTAATATCATCACACTTTCATATCTGCAGATGAACTGTAGTTTGATCTAACTAGGGTGGTCTCAGCTTCAGACAGTGCATACATAAGTTGGACTTGAGCCCAGGTTGCAAGTTGTGTTCAGGTCCTCTCTGCCTCTTTTTATTCGGGGCCCAGCCTGAAGGGACAGTGGCAACTGGGGACAATTGGTTTCTCTCATAGCAGATGACCAGAACATAAAAGAGGAAGCCCAAGTGCACAAGCACATTTCAAGCATCTGCTCATATCCTATACCTCAACCAAAGGAAGTAATAGAGTCCAGCCCAATGTCAAGGTATGGCTGTATCATTCACCCACCATGAAACTACTGCAAGGGTGTGGATATAAAATTCAATTACCAGGAAGTAAATGATTCAGAACAACCATTCAATTTTGTTTTCCAAGGTTCTTTTCTCAGCCCTTGCTCCTTCTCGTCTCTTCCTGTGTTCTTATCTATACCTGTCATATGTTAATGATCTCCACATCTATAGCTTCAATCCAGATTTTTCTACAGATCTCCAGATATATATAACCAGTTACCAAATCTCTAGCTGGAAGTACCATAGGTATCTGAAATGCAAGATAAAATAAAAACTTAAGGAACTGCGTGTCTTGTCTCTCTATAGATAAAGAGCCCAAACTTGTGATTCTCATCCAATTAATATTTAGTGAGGGGTTATTATGTGTCAAGCACTATGCTAGGGACAGGAGATAGAGCAGTGAAAAAAGAAACTTTAAAGGATTGCTACCTTCATGTAGCTTGCATTCCACATGCTTCTTTAAAAAAATCTAAATTTTTATGTATCAGTCAGGGTTGCATCACTGTATCATTCCAAATAATACAAAAAAGAGGTTTATTTTAGGGGTTAGAGCATATGAAGTTGTGGGACTAGTCTATGTGGGGCTGATGGAGAAGTCTATGCAGGTTGTTGCCTTTGTGACTAGTTAGCTATAGTTAACTCATTATAGATCAGCCAGACTGACAGCTAGGAAGAAACACTGAATGTAGGTGAGAAGAAGGACAGCAGGAAACCATTAGGATGACCTGGGAATCAAGTCTGTCTCTCACCATCTCAACCTTGATGCCCTAGGTGATCTGCTGGTGCTGCACATTCAGTTGTCTTAGCACTTGGGGAAGCTGATGGGGGGCATCTGATGAGAGTTGGTGGGGCCACAGGACTGGGAACTGCCCTGTACCAACCAGGCAAGCCAGCAGACCTGCACCAACATACGTGAGTCGCCACAGTGCCGATGCCCAGGATCGACCTTCAGAACTCAATGTGACCTCCACTTCACCTGAACTTTCCAAATCTTGGGTAAAACATCTCCTGTGGCGACAATAACCAAAAACCATACAGGGAAGGGAGTTCTGGGAAATGTAGTTCCAGAGTAGCTAACTGGACACATCACAAAGCCATCACAAACCCATCACAGTTTGTGTGTATGTATGTATGTGTATATCTATATAAAATATGACATGACTTAAATGTGACCTGGAGGTGTGTAAAATTTATATAGTCCTAGAGGTGAGAGAATTCACCCAAAAGACAAAAATAAGTATAATAATTTATTATGGTAAGCTGTTTGGCCTAGCTTCAGGGGCTTACCTTTTAGAAAAATTTGATGAATAATACAGTCGCCTGCTTAAGGACCTTACAAAGATTTTAAGGAAACTGATTAAAAGATGTTGGTAAATCAACATGCAAATCCCAAGTATTAAGCATTTTTAATTATTTAGAGAAAAGATATTACATAGAGGCAAGAGTTCCCATTCTTTACATGTACAAGGACTTCAGGCCACACTGGGTCCATTAACTACTCTACAGGAGTAATTTATTGGTGACCTAAAAAAGTGAATGCATCAACCCCATGACTAACTTACAGGCAGGGAGTAATTTACTCTCCTGGAAGCATCTGGCTCCTCACTTTTACTATAGTTTCTGCACATATTCTGAAGACGGTGTCAATCACTTGACTATCTAGGTACAACTGACATAATTTAAAACAGATGTCACATCTCAAGAATGGAAAGAAGGTTCTGTTTGGAGAACTGCTGAAGGGCACAGGAAGTGCTTGCAGCTGGCAGGCCCTGCGGTGGAGCCCACAGGCACGACCACTCCTCAGCAAAGTTTTCAGGTAGAAGTTGACCTACAGTACACCCAAGCACCCGCTTTCCTACCCTTTTTCCCTTTGACCTCTCGCCTCATCATCCACTCATTATTCTCTCTGGATCTAAGGAAAGAAGCCAATAAACTAATTCACACTAAGGTGTAAAAACCTGATAAGGCAGCTATGGGATATTAACAAGGTCACAAGCCAAAGAAAAACAGCCTAGCAATGAGATTTGAGGGAATCTTGAGCCAGTGAGGAAATAACCTAGTCCAGATTCCCTCAAATTAATCCGTCTACTCATTTCGAGCCTGCCTTATCCCCTATGTATCACAGAGGATGCACAGATGGTAAGAATGAGGACTGTTTTTCCTCAGCCTAGTGTGTCCCCACGGACTCCAGATGTATGGGAAACTGCAGCCCACCATTTGTGCTTGTTTCTTATGAGCAATTTAAGTGTTCTAACTAATAACAGGCCAGCACTATCCTCTCCTGTGTGCTGCTTTTACCACTGACTGAAACTCATAAGCAGTACACTCAAAATACCTTTCTCAACATCTTTCTCTCACTACTGAATTCTCTCTCCAAAACTAATTGAGAGGATGGATAGATATATTAGATAGATGATAGATAGATAGATAGATAGATAGATAGATGTAGATAGATAGATTAAAAAAAACCTATCATAAAGGGGAAATACAAATTTTCAAACAAAAGAACAAAAGGAAATGAAACACAAAGTACCTGAAAAGATCTCTTTTTCTGAGAGTATTGGAAAGGCTTTCAAACCAATGCTCGCATTCACACACTACAGAACTGTCCTTGTAGCCCTGTAGATTCCTAAAGAAGCATCCTTTATGCTCTATCCTTGAATGGTCCTACCCTGTTGTCTGCCCTCCCCACTGTGCCATCCCTCCATATCCCAGCCCTTAAGCAGCTCAGATTTATTTTAATGCCAACAGCGCACTGCATGGGGTCCCCAATTTGCTAGAGCCAGGGCAAAAATAAAGCTATGAGATTGTTTGCGAGAGCTTAAAATAACTAGTCTGGCAATGCTCAGTTACACTTTGAGCGACAGCAGAGCGGCAGAAGATAGAATTCTAACCATCCCGCTGCCCAAAAATGACCTCCCTGCTCTGCCCAGCAGTGCACTTCCTCCATAAGAGACCATCTTCCCCAAGGCAGTGACCATCATTCAGCTTTTTATCTTTCACCCACATATCATCTTTCTAAATGTCTACTGAATACTAAAAGACCAGTGGCAATGAGAGAAAGGCTCTTAATGTAATTTAATATGACTTCAGAAGCCACAGCCAGGAGACAAATACATCAGTAGGTGTATTTTTCTTATAGAATGACCAAAATCTACTCATATGAAATCCTCTGTTGTAAGCCTGTCCCAAAGGATTGCAAAACAAAAGCTAGATTCACCAGCGGCTTCTTCCTTGCTTAACAAGACTCACCCTGTCCCTTGGGGCAACCAGCAACCAAAAAGAATTTGCACACACACCCCCCACCAGGGCAAACGTCTGAGAGCAAGAAGAAGCCTAATAAGAGGAAGCGTGGGCAGAGGGGTCCTGGCCCCACCTGCACTGTCCAGGGCACTGAACCACATCACTTGGATGGAGGTCCAACAGTTGTATGCATGTTAATCAACAGCAACCTCAGAGTTTCTCTGCAGCAGGCAGAGCCAACACGATGCACCAGCAGGCACACAGACACTTGCCTTCTTGCCAAGCCCCTCAGGCAAGCTGGATCCAGTCTCCATTATCCAATTTGATTCTGGGCCCCTGGCTACAATGGTGGATGAGGTCCAAGCCCTAGTAAATCTTCATGTCCTGAATGGTTCCCAGGAACTCAGGTCAGCCCTGGCGTCTCCTCAAGGGTGATACTGACACTACATACCCTCACTCTCTCCTCTACTAGCAAACAAGCAGCTTCCCTGGAGACTCGCAGACTGGAGGGAGCCAGAAATTAGACAGGATACTCTTAAGCAAATAGGAGCAGAAGCTGGCATCAGCACCCAGCCAGGATTTCTGAGGGGCAAGGAACCCCAGCACGTTCCTGAATACGCTGACTCCCAGACTGATGACCGAAGCTTCAAAGTTTTATATGTCCATCAAATACCATATTCGAGATTAATCTTGTCCTAAATACATAAATTTCATCTGTATCTATCACCCATTACAAGACATTTTTTATTGAAACTCTGGCTATCTGATAAATTGAGTGGGTGGTGCTTAGAATCAATTTTCCGTTCACTTTGGTATCCCTAGAACCCAGCATTGAGTCTGGCACACAATGTGTAAGCAGCAAACCTTCACTGAACTTAATTATCCTGGCTGGTAGTGTGGTACATACCACAGATTACATACTCCCTTGTATTCAACTTACTTGTATATTACATTGAATTTACTTGTATATCCTAGTATAAGCTTGTAATGGAGTGGAGGCATTATAGCTGACCAATAAATACATGTTCATCAAATAAAGTCAGAGAAATCGTGAATTTCTCAAAACAATGACATTTTTAAAAAACTAATTTGGGCTTATTATTTCAAAACTATCTACCATCAATTTTTTTAACCACCACTAAGATGTTTCAGAATGATATATATTGGCTCTAACCACCTCTTCTAATCAATATTCTAATGGGCACAGAGGGGGAAGGAGAGACATCCCTTAAAACTCAAAGCTTTAGCAAAAGAGCAGAAAAATTATTGCCTGGTAAATTGAGTATTTTCTGTACTAGCAGAGCTACTTAGTAAGCTTGCTGCAATGGGAAAGCTTTTGACTGTTTTGGAGGTCTCTGCGTGTCAGCACCTGGTCTCTGGGCTTGCTGCCCAGCAGTCTGGAGCTGGGGGCAGATACATCTCAAAGCAACTTTTTCTCTCTCAAACACATTAGACATTTAGCTAGCTGGGCCAAATTGTTCCCATGGATACTCCTCATATCAAGAATTGTATAAGATCTGTATGTTATTTGATTAATGCATTTTCAGTGTTAATAAATTCAAATTGGTAAAGCTTACTAGAAAACAGGAAATTCCTAAGGTGAAAATCTAATGTAAATCAACTTCCTATGTGTTACAGATTATGATGCAATTTATTAAATGTAACAGTATATTCCAGGGTGTCTCGAAAAATAGAACCGGGATGACATCTTAAATATATACCATTCTAATTTTACCCAAGCTAAATAATTGTATGTTATTATAATAATACACACCATTACTAGGTAATAATAGGGTTGCATTCATATACTAAGCATTTTGCAAGTGGTTACCATCAAGTTTGCAAAAAGCTTGCTGCCTCCATTTTCACATGTTCATGTGTACAACTGAATTGTCCAAAATCCTTAGAAAAGTCACAAAGGGATGTGATAACTGAGAAGAAGAGAAAGGTGAGGGAGTTTTGCTGTTTGCAAAAGGATGGTGGTTTATGAAAAACAGTGTGGATTTAGGAGTCAGACTAATCTGGATTTGAATCCTAGCTCTTATTTACAGAGCTGTGTGACCTTGGGCAAGCGATTGATTGAGTTACCCTTTCTTAATCACTAAGAATGGTGATAATAATACCCTTCAGAAAACTGATGCAAAGATTAAGCCAGAATAATGTATGTGAAAATACCTCACATCACGCTGGGAAAATAGTACTTGCTCATAAATACTTAGCTTTCTTCTTTGTGTAGAGTGAATTCTTTGCTTAAAATTCACAGCTGATGCTGGGGAGCTTGGAGCACTTTGCACCCCTCTCCCATTTTCCCCACGTTCTCCAGGTAGCCAGGTCTCATCCTCACATTTCTGCCCTCCATTCTTCCCTTATTCTTCAGGTCAAATAAAAATTTGATCTCAGATAACTGAGATTTCAAGGAGTTAAAAGGGTACCTTCCTACAGACAAGCAACATGTTTTTAGGATAGTCTAGATTTTTGGTTCACCTTGGTATTCTAAAGCAGAATGAGGTAGAGGAAGTGGTCTGTGAGGTCTTTAATCCAGAAAAAATAAAACACAAGCTGAAAAATCTGAGTTTCTTCACTTTGCAGACAGGTGTGGTAATGGGCTCAGGGCAGACTCAAGGAAAATGCTGTCTGTTAATCTAACTAGATAATTACAAAGGTGCCTTCCTTGCAGGGAACTCACAGCTCTTTAATATCAGAAGTTCCAGTTGTACTAAGAATATATTTGCCCTACTTTAGAAGCTCTGGAACTCTCTCAGGCAACTAAAGGGAACAAAAACTTTAAAACTGAAAACTCTTCATATATTTCCCTTTAGGATACATTTAGTTCAATAAATGAAATGTAATTTACCCGGAAGATTTATTATGCATTTCCAAAACGAAGACATTTACTCTCTCCTCATCACCAGGATTAGGCACAATTATGTCATTAACCTTCCAAACATTCCTTTTGGACTGTGGTGAATTTCCTAATAACCATTATGGTCAAGCTGAGGTCAGAGGTAAACAAAAGGTTAAGTATCACAGAGTCTAGGGTCATATAACTTCAGAGGCAAAAACCACGGTTGGAATCTAGGTTCTCCAGCTAATTACCTCACTGCCTTCCCAGCTGGTGTGTCTCTTCTGATACCTACAGAGACCTTTAGTTCCTGATGTGCACAGATCAAGAGGAGAGCTAAAAATAGATGAAAATAGGGCTTCCTTGGTGGCACAGTGGTTGGGGGCCCGCCTGCCGATGCAGGGGACATGGGTTCGTGCCCCGGTCTGGGAAGATCCCACATGCCGCAGAGCGGCTGGGCCCGTGAGCCATGGCTGCTGAGCCTGCGCGTCCGGAGCCTGTGCCCCGCAACAGAAGAGGCCACAACAGTGAGAGTCACGCATACCGCAAAAAAAAAAAAAAAAAAAAAGAGAGAGATGGAAATATGGTCAAGAGACCATGGACAGAAGGAAAGTCTCCTTAGCCTGCTTCATCATGGTTATGGCCTGCCTATTAGGGACACAGCATACACAGCCAGAGCTTTATAAAGAAAAATCTAGATCAAATGAGTGGGTATATTCAACATGGCAACCAATGTGAAGCCGAGCAGCATCAACCAGTACAGAAAAAAAAGGAGGTTCTTGTGACTGAACTTTTTCCTGCTCTCTACCTAGGAAATAAGCAGAAAATCCCTTTCCTCTTAATACGTGAATTATCCAGTTTGCAGCTCAGATCCTAAGTTTACAAAGTTAAAATAACTGAAATTTTCTGAGATTCTACTGCAGGTGATATACTGTACTGTGCTGGATGTTTTATATCTGTTTTTAATTTAATCTTTGTATTAAATAAAATGATCAGACCATCGCCCCCACCCACCCACCCAACCCCCCGCAACTTAGACCATTCACCTAGAACTTCTGACAGCCACCTTTAGCTGGGATTGATTTTTTTTGAAGTGAAATCATTTCAACCTTGGGAATTAGTTTTCCTCTTCCTATGCATGCACATAGGAAGTATACACATTTTCATTTGAATATTCTTAACACAGAATAAGTTATGGGAATGAGAAAAACTCAATTTCCCATTTCTACCCATAAGGGCTACTTTTTTGGTGCAAATAAATCAGACAGTAAAACTTGAAGATATTTAGATGGCTTCCCATCTCAAATATACTTAGTACCAATATGTAAGAAACAATTTTCTGAAAAAGTGTGAAGGAAATATCTATTGGTAAATTCTGTTTGAGTCTTGCAGAACTGTTTTAATTCTGCAAAGTTTTTGGCTTTAATAAAATTATAAAATGAAGAAATAGCTTCACAGTATAGCAATATTGATTTAGGTATGTTTGATCTTATTTTTCACCTTTGTCTTTTTAAATTTTTTTAATCTAGCTTGAGTCAGTTACACAGGGATTAATCAATGAAGCCTTTGTCTGGATATTACACTTATTTGTAACTAAGCATGATGTTATAGGTGAAGTACAAGCAAATATCTTCAAGCATTTTAATGCAGAGCCAGAGATGGGAGAGTTGGATTGGGAGGGACTGGAAGTAGAATTATTTAAGGTAATAGGACACATGAAATATCTAATCAACAAAGGAGTCATTCCATACTGTTAAAATGGAGACAGAATGTTCTAAACTCTTGCAGAGGGTTCAGAGGAAAGCAATGTATACAGATATAAATATACGCATACATTTAATTCTCATAGCAATCCCGAGGTAGATACTGTGATTTTCCATAATTTTCTGATGAGAAACTGAGGCACAAAAAGATTAAGTGACTAGTTCAAAGTCAGTTAGTAAGAGTGAGAGCTGGGATTTGAACCCTGCTAGTTTGACTTCCAAACTCAACACTCACCTATTGCACAGAGTGCCCTTTAAGAGATTAAAAGCAAGAATCTAGGAAGGAAATAGGATCATTTGTCCCAAAGAAGTGATAGATCAATTTAAATCTTGTCACACTGAAGGAAGACCTGGCAATTACTCTGTTAATTTTATCTGTATAGAGAGAAATTCCTTTGGAGTTGAGGAGAAAGGAGCCTGAAACCTCCCCTTCTACTAACTATACTCATCAAATTAACCATGTAATTGTCAAATGCTAAACCCATCTTGGTAGATATAGCCATAAAGTTATTCTCTAAAGATAAACAGTTTTGTAAGCAAGCATCTTCCCATTCCCACTTCCACTGAGGACTAGAAAGCACCTCTGTGTGGCAGGCTGAGTAATTACCTCAGATCTGAAGTGAAGGACTCCAAACCCATGAGGAGACTCATCATGGCTACGTCAGAAATACTGCTGGGAATTAGAAAAGCCCTGCACCCACCTGCTGCTACCATTTCTCCTTCCTCTAGTCTTAGAAGTGCTCTTGCTTTCCACACTTTCTCCTCAGTCTCCCCTGCCTCCACCTGCCCTTTCCACATGGACATTTCCAAGGTTCTGGTCCTCAGCCACCATCATGGATCCAGCCATCTATCATAAAGCAATTCTAATTGTAATTCTCTAGCCTGACCCCTCCCCTGACTTCCAGACCCCCATTTCTAACTTTCTACTGGACAGTTCATTCATTTGTCCAGAAAAGGACTCATATGCTTCTCCCTCAAAGAAACAAAAATTCCCATGTCAGTGATTGTAGCTAATAGCCATATTCTCCGTCATCCAGCACTCCCCACCACTTCCTAGCACATCCCAACATTCACCTAATGCTGATTTCAAGATCTTCACTTTTTTTTCCCTTCCTCCCTTCATATTACAGCCCACCTAGATTTCCAGCTCCCAGCAAGTCACCCAGCCTCTGGAACTGTGCTGCCCAGTACTGGAGCCATGAGCCACATGTGGTGATGAGGTCCTTGAAATGTGCCTCATCTGAAATGAGACATGCTGTGAGTATAAAGACATACTGCAGGGCTTCCCTGGTGGCGCAGTGGTTGAGAGTCCGCCTGCCAATGCAGGGGACACGGGTTCGTGCCCCGGTCCGGGAAGATCCCACATGCCGCGGAGCAGCTGGGCCCGTGAGCCATGGCCGCTGGGCCTGCGCATCCGGAGCCTGTGCTCCGCAACGGGAGAGGCCACAACAGTGAGAAGCCTGCGTACCACAAAAAAAAAAAAAAAAAAAAAAAAAAGACACACTGCATTCCAAGACTTGGTAGGGAAAAAAGAATATAAATTCATTAATAACTTGTATATTGATTGCATGTTGAAATTATTATGTTAAATTTATTGGGTTAAAATACTAAAATATCTCACCAGTTTCATTTTATATATTTTAATGTGGTTGCATAATGGCATCCCAATGATATCAACATCCAAATCCCTAGAACCTGTGAGTATTTACCTAACAGGGCAGAAGGGACTTTGGAGATGTGATTAAGTTAAAGATCTTGAGGTGGGGAGATTGTCCTGGATCATCTGGTTAAGCCTAATGTAATCACAAGGTCCTTATTAAAGGGAGATGGAGGGAGAGTTGACTACAGAAGATGCTATTACTACTAACTCTGAAGGTAGAGGAAGGGGTCGTGACCCAAAAAATATAGGCGGTCCCTAAAAGCCAGAGTTATCAGGGAAACAGATTCTCATCTAAAGACTCCAGAAGGAAAACAGTCCAGCCAACACCTTGATTTTAGACTTCTACCTCCAGAACTGTAAGAGAATAAATTTGTGTTTTTTAGGCCCCTAAGTTTATGGTAACTTGTTACAGTAGCAACAGAAAACTAATACATGTGGCTATAAGGAAATTTAAAATTACACCTGGCCACACTTTGTTGCTCACATTATATTTCCATAGATAGCACTGCTCTAGAATCTTCTCCCTGTCAGTCCATTGCCCTGCTAGAGTGATCTTGTGCTGTCACTCCTCTACTCAAATGCTGTCAGTGGCAACACAGGTGAATAAAATGAAGCCCAAATTCTTATTTGACTTTCAAATATCTCTCCTTCACTTGACATTTTCCAGACTTTGCAGTTTCATCAACACTACACCCCCTAAAAACCTGATCTTTCAACCAATCTGGCCTACTTCTGTTGCCACAAATTTTCCTTGTTTTCATGTTTTTGCTCCCTTTTCCTAGATGTTCCCTCTACTCTAAATGCATTTTATTTTCATTTAGGCCCATCAAAATCCTGTCCATCCTTCAAATTTTGGTTTAAATACCAATTCTTCTATGTAGCAAGCCTTCCACAGCTCCCAGCAGGAGGTAATTTAGCTCCACCATTTGTCTCCTTGTGTTATCCCTTGTATCAGAGCTTTATTGAAATCTGACTTAGAGATGGTCCTGCACTGGGGTTTTTCCCAAGGCAGGGGCCCACCTTACCCATCTCGGCTCTGTGTTCACCAATGGCGTCCTTCCTGTGCCAGCGACATCAGTGCAGAAGTTTCAGGATTGGGGCTCCACTGCTAGCTTGGGTGCTAAGGATTGATTTGTGGGCACCATGGAACTATTTGAAGAGGGGCTCCCAGGAAAAAAATGGGACTTTCTTTGTAAACTGGTGGAGACTCAAAGCTAGTGAGATTTGAAATGAATGCCTCATTAGTATTCAAAGGCCAGTGAAAGCTGGGACATACTGCAGACGAGAGATAGCCAAAAGAATCTGTGATACCACATAAAACATTAAACAGAAAAGATACTCCTCCTGAGGGCTTAGATATCATTTATGCCACCTCCTCATTGATAACAGAACCCCAACCAGAGTGCAGGTCTTAAGGCTCCTTATCCATCATCCATTCCAATTGTCTATCTTGCACAGTCATTTTCTGTCGTGAGGTCTTTGAAAAGACTTTTTTTTTTTTCCATGAAAAAATGTTTTAATAAGCATTCATTTAGAACTTCATTCACTTAAAAATATATACTGGGACAAAGGGCCAGAGGAAAACTCTTCTTTAACTCCAACATTATAGGGCCCTGAATTGTATTTGTAGGTGATGACAAATCTCTATTCCTAGTTCCCTGAGTGACACCACCTGTGCACCATGAGAATTCTGAAACATTTCCCCAAAGAACAATGTGTTAAATTATGCCACTTTCACCACCTTGTGAGAATCATAGCCCAGTGCTCCAGACCTAGAACGTCTGCCTTCAGATGGATCAGGTTGAAATTGTACACGAACTTAAGAAAATATTTTACATTTATAGGGTCATATACAGGCTGTATTATTTTGTTTGATCCACAGGGTAACTTTGGAATGTGGGTAAAACATATATTTTCATCCCTATTTTACAGCAGAGGAAGTTTAAAGCTAGGATGTGGTAGAGGGGAAATTCAAACTCATGTTCTCACACATGATTAGAAAACATACCTTCAAATGTAAACAACTCAGGGACTGTTAGATTGAAAAAGAAGTCAAGGAATCCTCTTGTTCAATACCCTGGTTTTACTGGTAGAGGTAAGACTAGGAAATGCTTGCTTCCCCTCATCACTGAGCTTTTGGTCTTGCTGGTCCCACTTAATAAAAACACTCTGCCAGCTGTCCCCACCCCCAACCCAAATCCTTATGTAGAGGCTTATTCTCATTCAGGAAGCCTTGCTTGACTTCCCTGACTAAGCCACATTCCCCTATTCAAGGCTCTGCCCAAACCATTAACTTCACAGCACTTCCCACTCCAATAATTTTACATGTATTCATGTAGTTCTTTAATTATACAAGATTGTACAATCAATTTTAATGTGTATCTTCCCCGCTAGTTGATCAGCTTCATGAAGATACCATTGCATCCCCAGCACCCCCTAGAATGCTAAATTTGAGTAACAATTTACTAGATAGATTTATTTATCTCTTACTCGCGTCTCCTGACTCCAGTCCAATTCTTTTTATCTATTTCACTATGGAAACCTGAGTTAACCCTTCTCTACTTATATTAACAAATTGGTCAGAATCTTAAGGGAGTATTCTGTTCAAAATAGAGTTTCTTAATTAAGAGAAAGTGAAAATTCCACACACAAACTAAAAGATAATGTATCCCCTCTCTTACAGCCCTGGTCCCTTATGCCTAATAGAACCTGCCTGTCGAGAGAATCTGGTTCGTTAATCTTGTTATCCCAGATGTAGCCCAAGTATCTCAGGCTTCATTAAACGGTGAATAGAGATAGATCCACGCCACTGTTAATAGCACTTGTCTTTGACTCCAAAAGGTGTGGAAACTTAATCTCCCTTTAGTCACAAATATGTGAAGGAATCTTCAGGACAAATATACCTGGCCATAGTTCTCCATCACTATCAGGTCACCCAGGACCACACAAAATCTCATGGAAGACAACTCTGGGTCAGAGATTCTGCTTCTGTGACACTGCTCCCTGAAAATTCTGTCAGTAAAACTGGTGTATCACATGACAGCTGAGTGAGAGACTATTCTTTCTGTATCAGCTTCAGTTTGGGGCCAAGTCATCTGGCTTGACCATGGTCTTCCTCTCGACAGGCTGACTCTTTCCCAGGGTGCTTGAGTTGGAATGGGTTCCATGACTGTCAACTGCCATACTTCTCCCCTTTGACCTCTGGGCCAGCGCTGGGTCTGACTCTGTAAGCCAGCCTTCTCTTCTACTTTGGTGAGCTCTCTCTAGAGGTCTTCTGGGTCTCTAAATGGTGCAACAGCAAACTCCATCTTGGTTACCCTAGTCAAACAGATTTTGATCAGCCTGGCCAAGTTCACATTTCTCCCCTGTGGGTTCACTGAGGCAAGAAAATGTAACCACGAGGAGAACTGCACCCCAACTCCAGTCACCCCAACTTCTACCCTGTTTGGATTAGAGCAGACAACTAATCCTCTAGGTGTTAGAGACACTTGAAAAGCTAACTAGAATAAGGGGAAATATCACAAAATCTGCAATAAGAGAGACCTTTACTTAAACTCCAACTCTATCATTTTCTATCTAAATTACCTCAGGCAAATTCTTAACCTCTCTGGGCCTCAATTTCCTTATCCATTAAATAGAGATCAAAATACTTATCTCAAAAAGTTGGAGAGAATAATAAAAATGAAACACTATACATAAAATGGTGTGGCACAGAGAAAGGGAAAGAGACATTACTGCCCTACAACTTTCCTTTCAAAGGCATTAAGCCTAGAATGAAGAGAGAGAAAGGACAGCATAAAAGAACGGGAAGAAGAGTTTAGGACCCAATACTAGTGTTCATAGGTTTACACAGTACAAGAATTATTTCCCAAAATATATTCACATCTCAGCATCAGTTTGGCATTCATGTTTCCCTAGGGATTGGCTGATGCAACTACTGATATCTATCAACCCATTCTTGGGAAAATTGAGGCACTAAGGAAGTGACCTTCCAGGTTTGTCCAGGAAGTCATTAGAAGTGCGAAGTAAAATTAACCATTAAAGTAAAAGAGAAAACTATCCACAGGAGCTAAATTGTCAGGCTTCTTGAGAAGACCAGTCTAATAGCTGCTCTTTACTTAGAGCCTACTGCATATCAGCCACTCTGCTAGGTGCTTTATGAAATCTTTTTATTCAACAAATATTTGTGGAGCATTACCCATAAGCCAGGCACTTTACTAGACACTGGAAATATAAATGATAAGCAAAAGAAACAAGGTCTCTATTCTCATGGAGTCCTGCATAAGAGCCAAACACCAATCAAATAGACACACAAGTAAGTGAATAATTACACACTGTGCTAAGTACTATGAAGGGAAATTATACAGTGTGACTAGAGTGTACAACGATATGTAAGGGACAGCTTCCCAGCAGAAATGGCATTTGAGCCAAAATCTAAAGGATGAATAATAGTGAACTAGGGCACCAAGAGAAAGAGAAGTTTTCAGCTAAAGGAAACAGCAAGTGCAAAGACTCTGGGGCAGGACAGAGCATGCAACATTCAAGAAACTAAGGACAGAGCATGCAACAGTCAAGAAACTAAGTCTATCATAGCTTGTACACAGACAGAGAGGGAAGAATAAGGTCAACTGAGTCTACAGAGACCCTGCAGGGACTAGTATATTAACTTGGAAACTATAGGCTTTATCCTAAAAGCAACAAGAAGTCATTGACTCAAGCAATTAATTAATCTACTGAGTGTTTCTAGATTTTTCTGGGATATCATCCACTGTAAACATCTACATAATATACAGTATAGAATTCAAATCCACTAGACCACTAAATAAATACATTCTGCATCTGATTCACAATCCAATAGCCTTTGTAATTTAACAGCTGCCAGATAGGCCTAAACCTTTTATCCACAGACTCTAGTGCAGACTTTTAGAATCAAACAGGCATGATGTTACACATGGTATGCCGCTCAACACATGGGTTCAGCAGTGATGGAAAACTTATTCATGATGCTAAGACAGATCACCGCTTCTCACATGTTATTGTAAAAGTAAGACATTTTGAGATAAAAGCTGAATTTTGGCTTCAAGGTTCTCAAGACAGCCACATCTGCACCACTCAACATAAGCAATCTGGAAGTTCACATGGTGAAAATTAGGCATTTCTCACTCAGTATAAACTGTGAAATGCACTTGAGAATAGAGTTTTCTATTAAAATTAGCATGTTTTTTCATACTTGGCCAGCAACCGCCATCTTGTTACAAAGTCACATTATTTACAGCATGATTATTGAAATGGGCTGATGCTCTAATCTCCATGAACTGTCACAGGCTTAGGAAGACACATCGAGCTCTTCTCGGCTCTCTGTACAATGATAAGATGGTATAAGATCAGAACACAGTTCACCAGAAGACTGCTTTAAGGCAAAGTTGGGGAAAGTAGAAATTTAGGTTAAGTAAAGTTTCCAGACACAAGAAATGTCACAATGAGTCCATAATTTCTTAAAACTTTTCATCTCCCACCCCATATGCCAGGGATTGCAAACATTTTCAGTGTTTTCAAGCCCAGTTATCATTTGCTGCATTTACTAATATTTTTCTTTTTCTCTTAAATTCACTTAATTTCTCCTATGTTCACTTCATAAGGGGCATGCCACTTTTAAAATTAAAAATGAGTTTAATTTAAAATTTTTCCATTTCAAGAAACTTAGATACCTTTAAGGTAAGCAAAAATACCCTAGGATTTTTGCCGAAGTAGAGTCAAGTAATCACTGTTTTTGATCTTGGTCAGACTAAGGACTCTGGACAAGATACACAAAACTTACAAAGGATGGAGGAGAAAAAAAAATTCTATGTCAAATATTTAGGGTCAACTGTTTTCAGGACCATGAATATATGAGTTCTTATGAAAAATACATGTCATTGTTTAGTTAATTCCTAATTTCTGAACTGGCAACACATACATGTCTTTATATTTTTCCTGTTCACCTTTTGACCATTATGATGATTATTACTGTTTCTTTCAGAATATTGATAATGGAAAGGAAAGCAATAAAATGGAAATAAGTCTCTTTGGTATCTTAACAATTCTTGCGACAATTTAGTCAGAGAGGATACAAACTCTCCAGTTCAAGGAGATTTCTGTTTATTCTGAACATGGTCTCTTTTCATGCTCTTCCCGTTCAGCGTTAACACATCTAATGAAGACCCTGAGCTGAATCTCCTTGGGGTTTGGAGCAGACACAACAGCACAAGAAATGTTAACAGCTGAGCTGCCAGCACACTTATAATCTATAATATATATAATCTATACAACACAACTCAACCTAAAAACTTGTGTGATGTGGAAAGAGCACTGACTCTAAGTCAGGAAAGCTGGGTCTGCGGCTCTGCCTCTGCTAGGAAACTGACTCATGATCTTTGATAAGTGAAGTTTCAGGGCAAATTCCCTCCAGCTTTCACAACTATCCCAAATAGAATGAGACCTTCTCGGTACTTCTCAAGCACTGTTCCCATCTCTATCATTGGGTCTATAGTAATTTGTTAACCTACTGATGTCTCCCAATTCACCTCTAACCCTCACCCCCCATACCACTGTTAGTTTCCTTGGGAACAGAAATAAATCATTCATTTTTATCTTCTTAGTGACTTGAATGGTGCTTGACATACTGAAGGCCTTCAACAAGTGTTCACCACAGACATGTATCATCATGAGTGTCACCTCTGCCTTATCCAATTATGACTCATTTTTCCTCTCTAAATATCCCTGGCACCCCTTCAGGACTTATTTTCCTATAGAAGGTATTCTGATTGTTACTGGATAATAAGTTGCCTTATTATGGTTATCTTAAACAAGTAGAAAATTTAGCACTAACTTTGAGATATCAAATTCCTTTTGATCATTTAACAAAGATGGGTTCTTAAATGAACTTGGCTAAATGAATTCTCACTCCCCAGCAAAATAAGTGTAGCAAGCAGCCACAATGATACTTAGTACCCCACAGGCTCTTCCAGAACCTTGAGGCCCCCTATCAAAAAGTAGAATCTATGTTTTCCCCCCTTGAAGCTGGGCAGACCTTTGTGACTACTTTGAATAACAGAGTACAGGTGAAGTGATGCTCTGTGATTTCCAAGTTAGTGTATAAAAGGCAATACAGCTTACCGGCTCTCTCTTAGGATACATGCTATTAGAACCCAGCCACCATTCTTTGAGGAAGCCCAAACCACGTTGAGAAAGCCATGTGGGGAGGAAGCAAAGCCCCCCACCCTCAGTCCCAGCCAAGCTCCCAGCCGACAACCAGTGCCTATTTGCTAGGCATGTGAGTCATCTTGGAAGCAGCCCTTTCTGCCCTCAGTCAAGCTGACACTGCATGGAGCAGAGACAAGCCTTCCTCACCACGCTCTGCCCAAATCACAAATTCATGGGCAAAATAAATGATTGTTGTTTTAAGCCACTAGGTTTTAGGGTGGTTTGTTATATGACAACAGGTAACGGGAACAGCAGTGCTATGGTAGGAGTTAACCAGGATGGCTCATCTTGCTCTCTCATTGATTCAAAGAGAGACTCAATTTCCATGCATTCAAACACTCCCCATCTTAAAAATGTTTGTGATGATTTAAAAGAATGTAATAAAAATAAATAAACCCACCAGAGTACAGATTCACTTTTGAATAGAGTCTTTGGCATGCAAAAGCTTTTCCTGCTTTATTTCCTACTATTTGGGGTCCTAACGTAGTAAACTTTTCCAGTTCTACAAATCTTTATATTTTTTACCCCTACTTTTATTTCTATTTATAAACAAGTCCATGCCTGAGTTCACCTCATGTTTTAATACGTTTTAGTCACAGCCAGTAATAAACAGTACACATTACCTACCATTCTGTTTTCCAACCACTTCTCCAAGAGGTAGAGGCTGCATAGGCACTTAGTCTGCCTTCTGAGTTATTACAGATAATGGTTTTACCAAATATTTTGCCACTACATAAAATGAGTCACTGCTTTTCCAGTTTCTGATATCCATTTCCTTGATGCCCAGCTCTTGCCAACCTCCACCCAACCATCAAGCCGATTTCACATCTTTTAGGCTTTATTAAAGAAGAACATCACTTCGAGTCACAGTATGTATATTAATTATGGTAATGCTACCTGTATACAAATAAAATCTCGGTGGCTTAACCAGTGATGTGCTAGTAAAATGACTCCCCAAAATAAAAGCTCTGGTTTGTGGCATTTGCCAATTTCTGTGCTGTAAATGCTCCAATCATGATGATTTGAAGCCATCAACTTGATGTCAATGAGCCACAAAATTCCTTAAAATTTAACAGTCAGCTCTTGCCAACCAGTACAAGCCAGAGACAATACCCCAATGGACTTAACCCAATGCATAAAATCCAGTCAACAGTGGGAAAGGCTGAGAAGAGAAGTTTGCTTCACAGGGACCCAAGGTGATGAAGGCTCCACCACGTTCAACACATGGTTCCCAGGGTCATCTTGATGCCAACATCCAGGCAGCAGACAGGGAAAGTGGAGAGTATAGGATCCCAAGGAGGATTTTATGGGTCAGGCCTAGGAGTGATATGTACACTTCCAGTCACATTCCATTGGCCAAAATTCAGTTCACAGTTACACCTCACTGCTAGGGAGGATGGGGGCTGTTGTCTAGCTGCATGTACTGGTGGAGAAGAAAACAGTTTTGGCAAACACCTAGCCAGTCTCTGGCACATTTCCATAGACCCAACTTCCAGCCCATCAGTAGTATCACTAATATCTTATCAACAGTCACTTGACAACTGTGTTTTATTAGCCGCAGAGAAGAAAATTATGGTGACCTCAGTGTGAAGTATGGCCTAATGTTGCCAGAAATAATTATGCAATAATTGTCACAACAGACACTGAGCAAATGTATCTCTGACTGGCACTGGAGAAAGAGGTACACATTATACCTTGTGTGGCTAATGTTCTACCAGGTTCGTGGAAGAGGTTACTTGTCCAAGTTACAGTAACAGAACCACTAGCTTTCTTATCTGCTCATGCAACCTTGGACGCACAGGATGACAAGAAAAACATTGAACTTGGAATGCAGGGAGCACTTCATCATAAGTCCACATCTTTAAAAAGAGAAAGTGTTCACACGGCCTGGGATTCCCATCCTGCCTTTGTCACTGTCAGCTCTCTCTGATTCAATTTCTTTATGTGCAGATAGAATAATTACACCTAATTCACAAAATAATGATGATTAATTTAAATAATTATTACAAAATACTGGCACATAATAGGTACTCAATAAATGTTATTTCTTCCTCACCTCCCTACACAACAGGGGGCACACTTGGCCACATTCTCACAGGCAAATTGTTTGCCTGTGCTCTTTTTAGTGTCTCTACCTCTTGACATGATCTATCACTTGCTCTGAAGTTTCCCTCTCCTCTCTTTCCCCAAGAAAATGTCTGTGGCCTTTCAGTCTGGGTCATGCATGGCTCTCTACTGACTCGGTTAATGTGTTTAGTAATTCTTGAACATTTTGGAGACATTGTTATTGCCAAAATAACTGGGAGGAGAGCGTCAGAGACACTAAACATCCTGCAATACTCAGGAAATTCCGCACAACAAGAATGACCCTGCCATCATGTCAATAGGGCTTCTCATTGTAAGGAGTTCTTTAAGAGCGGAAATTTCAAAATGCCTTATGGTGGGGACACAGAAAGGACTTTTCTGAGACGGCATATGACGGCCACTCTTCCTCCCCTATGTAGTCTTTGACTGGTCCATCTCCCTGGAGTGTTTTTGAAAAGGAGAAAGCCTTGTACCTCCATCTTCCCCCCCGGTAACTGGCTCACATCCCACCCCATCCCTACCCCCAGAGTACTCTGCCCACTCCAGCTATACATCTGACCTCATGGTCTAACTACATATAATAAACTCTGTGGGAATCATCCCATGGGTAAAGGCCGTTTCTTTCCACTTAAAATGGTGATGATTGACCTGTGAAACAATAATTAAGTCTGGGTATAGATAAACAGTAGGTAAACTTGCACAACCAAATTCCTCATTACAACCCAGTCAAAGTTAAAACTAATGACAAGTTGTGTCAAAAATAATGACACACAAAACCCCCTCGCTCCAGTGTATTTAGTTAAAAGACAGTCACTCCTAAGTACAAAACAGGCCTCCTATTCATTTGGATGTCAGGAAATCATAAAGTTTTGCTGCCTAATTTGGAAAACTGTTAGCTGATCATATTTATACTTCTGTTTAAAAACGAGAGTGTTAAATCTTTTCCCCTAAAGAGACGTTGAGTTGATCAAAGATACAGGATTGTCTTAATTCTTTTCAAATGTAGAACATCTTTAAAAAGTTATAGCCGGAACCATATCTATGATTAAATAAAATTAAAACTTATGATGCTGGCAACTTAAGATTTTTATCTTTTTTCTGGGACTAAATCTCAAAGCATTTTATTACTGGTCAAGTCCCTTTTCTCATAGCATGGGTTCTGTGTCCAGGACCAAGCAGGTCACAGGTTTGCCTTTCAAAATATACAATTTATGGAATAAAACTCCTCCAAGGCTGAGCTAAAAAGCACAGAAGGTTCTCGAGCGCAGCAGTCTGCCTTAAATCCTGTATATTCACAGGCACTGGGCAACTGGCCCTCTGGCTCAAAACCAAGGAAGTTGCTTCAGGATGAGCTGGTGCATTCCTGGAGTCATTTAACCTTCACTTCTCAGCCAGAGCTTGTTTAAGGGTTTGGCTCTTCAGATCCAGTTTTTGGCCCCCTTGTTCTTGAGGGGCTCTCTAAACCTCTTGTTTCTTGTCTTATGACCCACAGAGGACCTCTCTGATTAGAACGGAAGAAGCAGTCGAAGCTGCACCTAAGCCCTTTTCCATGAGCCTGAAGTGTCAACTGACATCACCTCTGCCTTTCAGCCAGGACATTTTGAATCAACCAGAACTGATTTGATTTTCCCATTTGATAGGATTATACCTGAACATAGTATATCAGGAGGCCTAGACAAGATGCACTGGGTGGTTGTGAACTAAAACTCCTTATTCTTTAAGATTAAGAGACATATGCTAATTCTGCTTCCCAAGGCCCAAGGCATCAGATTTCTCTCAAAGCAGACTTGCCTCAAATTGGAAGGGAACGGTCAAAAACCTTATTAAAGATATTCTGTTTCTAAGTGGGGCCCAACAACCCATAAGTCAGACACAATTGTTTTCCTGCTACCTAGAGATCCATTTACTGGAGTCTAGACAGTATCTCAAGGGAGAGGAACATCCCTGGTCATATTCTCACAGGGTCCTCTCCCAGCACAAATCCCCACTGTGATGTGCTGCCCAGTAAATGGCTGGCAAACATCAGTCTTCTCAGTACCGATGACTTGATTGTGGGGAGATAGTCTCAAACTTTATCTCCTGTGTACATCACAACCATCTTTGAGGTCCAGGTCACTTCCTCCACTTTACACATGGAAAACCTGTGGTCTGGGTTCTAGAGGTGACCAAGGGTCCAAGGGAAAGGAGAGCAAGTTCTTGTTTGTTGACTGAGTGGGGCTGGTGAGTTGACTGCAAGAAGCCAGCAAGCGTTAACTTGCAACTAAAGTGAGTCTCATCAGCTTTGTATGTGAGTTTTGTAATCAGACAAATCTAAATAAGACACTAGTGTGGGTTTTTATTTTAATTCAGCCTCCAGACCACTACTGGAGAGCATGTTGCTGCTGGTTCTTAGCAGGTCAATTATTGGGAGAATGCTGGCATCCTCCAGGAACCATATGCTACTTGATGATACTTAGCCTACACATAAGCCTTGAAATTATAGGAACTGAAATATAACATATTACATACCCAGGTCCACACAATCAAAGGAAACTACCCAAATGATGGTCCGTCATAAATGGCTCAACTAGGTCCTGAATTGTTTAGGTAATTAAGGGCAAACCAAAACTGCTTGTCAGAAAAACCCAGTCACATGTGATTTTCTGTGCTCTGTACACAAGCCCCATAAACCTGTCATTCTTTTGTGCACTTGATATACTTTCATATATGTTTATCTATACAGTCTTCTGTACATTTTCCTATTTTACAGGCTCAGTCATTTCCGTGGCTATTTCTAGTCTTGAATAAAGTGGTTATTTCCACAAACCACAATTTCAACAGTTAGAAGATACATCCCTAAAGACAGGAGGGGCCCTCCTTGAAAACAAGTTGACAATTCACTTTTCTGCTTGGATATTAACAACAGACACAGCTGGCAGACCATGCAGTCAGAGTAAGAGCAGCAGAGAGAGGAGACCCCAACTGTCATTTCAGTGGCCTCTGTCGTTCATCTCACATTATTATTCTTGCCACCAAGTTCAATTTCTTCCTTTCCCTGCAACTAAGTCATTCTAAAGAAGCCATATTATTCTTATACCATTTACCTCCATTGGAGGGGAGAACTATAATAAGCTAAAAGTGAGTGGATCTGTTCTTCCCCTCTATATGAAAGTAACAATGGGCTATGTTTAATATTATTCTCTGACTCTTTTTATGGTAATGTTTTCTTGTGTCTAATCACTTTTCCTTCTGCTGTCCACAGCTAAAGAGACAGCTGGAAGTCAGCTGCTCACCGTCTAGTTTAGTAGGTTTTTAAATGTTTCGTTGCCCATTAATTGTGTGACATTGTCCCTCATTCTGTTTTGTGAATGGACTATGCTGTATGCCAGAGCTAGGCAGACAGCTCAGCAATTTGCCACCGTTGCTTTTCTAGACCAGTGAACTTTCCCTGTTATTCCTGCAGTCAAGGTTAGAAAACCAGGAGGTAGAGAGCTGGGAAAATCCTAACTTTGAGGATGTCCCAAAGCTGAAGTTCTGACTGGGGCACCACCATCCCAAAACCAATGACCACTCTTATCCTCATTAATAGTTTGGTCACCCACATGAAGTCTTTTTATTGCTGGGGGTGGGGAGGGGCTCCGTTTTTATGATTTTATAACCCTGTCATTAGAAATGTTTGAAACAGCATTCCGCCCTCAGGTTGCATTGTGTGGTTATGAACTTCATTTGATCACTGCTCCATCAATTTCACGTTAACTGCTGCAGTTTACAACAGCTCCAGCTTTCTAGCTACAATTGTACCTTCTGCCTGTGGAAAAAAAGGAGGGCGGGGTGGTGCTGAGGGGGAGACCTTTGCCGCCCAGGGGAAGTTTAAAAGAATGTGATGTCTTGTTAAAACCTGAAGGGGCAATGAAAGGGGGAAGGGGGATCTCTGAAGACAGCAAACCCAAGCCTGGTAATGAATAACGTCTCGCTCCCGCTGTGAGCATCGGTGACCCTGCATGGCCGGGAGTGAATGATTCACCGCGCGAGTCATAGGCTTCCTGGTCGGCCGCAGCCTTGCTTTGTCTTACAAATATGTTCTCCCACAGAATCAGCCTTGACAGGCGAGTTCGCTGCTTGGGAAATGTTTTAAACAAAAGCCTTGTGTGACGGAAGGAGCACCTTGTGATTTTGGCACCAGGCTCCCAGCGCTGAGGTTCCCGGGGAGCGCTTGGCTGGTTAATAAATCCTCAAGCATCAAAACAAAGGTAATCAAAAAGGGAACAGGGCAGAAGACGCCAGGCTGTGTTCGTGTCTGATACAAGAGTGATGGAGTCAAACAAGAATCCATTTTCACCACACATGCATATTGAAGGCACAGTCATTGTTCCACTTGGAGCCACAAAGTGAGGAAAGTGGAGTGCAGCCGGGAATCCCAGGTGACTTGTTGACCCTGACTTTTGCAATTTAATTTAAATTAGAAAAAGATATATATTTCTCCTTGAATGAAGAGCCAGAAAGTGATAGAGATTTGGGGTGAATTTGCTTTTTGGTGGCTTGAAAGTAGACACAGAGGGTTATTTGGAGGCTGGGGCAATTAGTTGGTTCTCTTGGATTTTGGAAGGAGGTCTCAGTGTTGGGCCAAAGAATAAGATAGTCTGAGATCTCAGCTCCTCTTTTCCTGTAAGGGACCACGCAGCAGCCCTGAATAGATGAATGAAACAAGTTAGAGCTGGCCTCCAGGAAGAAGATTTCACAGACTGACCTCATTCATTGTGTACCCTGGGGAAGTGAGGTCATAGAGACCTGGAAAAATACAGGGAGGCTGTGTCCCCAGCAGGCATCTGATACCCGCTTCCTATCCATCAAGGTTTCTGTAACTTAGCTGATTTGGAAGTTCAGGACTGGGGACATACCCCATTTGAACAAAGTTTTACTCCATTCTGAATTAATGCTTAACCATAACTAAATTGCTTATTGGTATGTATCATAAACAGCCAATTAAGTTACACCAGCTTTGAAACAGACTCCCTAAGCAAAGCTCCCGTAACTTTAAGCAAAGACTCAGGCCCACCTCGTGAGAAAGGGTTCTAAAATTCCAAAAGTAGTCACTCCTCTCCACCTCCCCAAATAGGTTCCAGTATGAGAGCATCGTGAATGAGCCATGGGGCTCTGTCTGCTGTTCACAGTTGAGGTTAGTATCCTCTCCCATCCTTGCCAACCTTTGGCATTGCCAGTCTTTTCAATTCTGATACGTGGTGGTGTTTCACTGGGATTTTAGTTTGTAGGTCCCTGGTATAAGTAGGGCAACCACAAAATGTATCATCCAAACCAAAAGTGAAAGGGGGTGTTTTTAAAATTTTAGTGAGTTAAGCAGAGTAAACTGGGACTATTACCAGGATATATGGTCCTCCGGCATACTAGTGAGGTTAAACACTTTTTCATATGTTTACTGGCCATTTGGATATCCTCTGAGAATTTTTCTATTGGGTTCTTCTTTTTCACAGATAATAGGAGTGCTTAATCTAGTCTCCTTGCATTTTGATGAATATATATTCATTTTTGTATATTCATATATATGTATTTCATAAGAATACATATTCTTATGAAATAAATTACCTCAGTAAACTACCACTACTCTATTTTATATATTGGAGTTTGGCTTAATACATTTCTAAATGCTTGAAAATCAGTGCTCTAGAATGATGCAGTTAAAAGGCACTGTACTTTGCTTTTATCCAGATCATGTGGTAAACCGATCCATCCATTGTGACATATTAAGGCTTTCACTCAGTCCATTTTTCTCATTGAGAGACCTTCTTCTAAATAAGTGTTGTTCTTTGTTTTTAACTATGAAATATTTCAATTGAAATTGAAAATTTTTCTATTGACATTATAGAATATAACAATAAACATTCTTGAACATTTTGCCATATTTGCCTGTTTTATTATGCTTTGTTTTGTTTGGAAATAAAACATTACGGATACAGTTGAAAATTCTAGCTTGTCATTTCCCAATCCCATTCCATTCTTTCTACTACAGAGCAAACCTCTTTAATATATTCTGTTTTTCATTTCATACAGCTTTAATAATATTACAACTCATATATATAGTTATATATAGTAAAGTTTTAATATATATACAGTTTTATATTTATGATAACCATGCTGTACCTTTTTTTTTTTTTGCCAAGCCATCTTTTTTGAGATTTGTCCTTATTGATACACCTAGTTGTAATTAATTCATTTTAAACTGGTAGGTTAGTTGTCACCGTTGCATGACTATATTGCTATTTATTCGTTCTCCTGTTAATAGACACTGAGGCCATGAACTTCCTCAGTTAATAATAATGCAACAATAAATGAGAAGTCTTGTTCACAAGTGTAAGGTTTCTCTAAGGGTTATACCTATATGTAGAATAGCTGCTTCACAGAGAATACTCAGATACAAAATTATAAGATATTGTCAAAGAGTACTCTCCAAAGTGTTCACCTTAGCGTTATATGTTCTCTATGTTGTATGAGGATTACAACAGCTCCACGATCTCTACAGCACTTGGTATTGTTCATTTTTGCCTCTCTGATAGGCATGATATTATAGCTCACTTTCTTTTAATTTATATTTCCCAAATTACTTGTTAGTTTGAACATCTTTTCTTATGTTTAATTGTCCATTTTTAACTCCCTCTTCTTAGAATTACCTTTCTGTTTCTTTTGCCCATTTTCTCTTGGGTTTTCCTTTTCTTCTTAATTTGTAAGATAACTTCACGTAAAGCTTTATATAAAGAGTCTCTTTAATATTTTTTGTCAGTTACATGCCTGACAAATATCTCCTTCTCTTCTGTGACTTCTCTTTTAACTTTCTGATAGTGCCTTCTATTGAACATTTATTTTAAGTGTTAACATAGTTAAATATATCAGTCTTCATGCTTTGTGTTTTTTGTGGTATCTCTACCAATTTCTTTCCTACTCTAAGGTTATACAGATATTTTCCTGTATTTTCATCTAAAATCTTACTTTGTTATTTAGGCCTTGAATATACCTGGAATGGTTTTTGTATAGTTTGAAGTAAGGATTTACTTTTTTATATGTGGCTAACCAATTGTCCCAGAAAGAAAAATATTGAATATTCTCTCCTTTCTTCTACTTATGTGAAATGCACACACATTGTCTGTTTCCAGGCTCTCAATTTTTCTGACTGGTTGCTATAGTATATAATAGGCCTTGAGATATGATAGCACAAGTCCTCCCCATGTTGTTAAAGTTTTCCTATTTTTCACAGTTTGCTGTTTAATGTTAATTTTCAGATTGAGTGCCACAAAATATCCTTATAACATCTGATTAGAATTACATTAAATGTATGGATTAATTTGAGGAGAACTGCCATCTTTACAATACTGAGTTGTCGTAGTCACATACATTATATATCTCTCCATTTATTCAGTTTTCTTTTTTGTCCTTCAGTCTTTGGTAATTTTCTCCATGAAGATTCTGCACATTCTTTGTTAGATTTATTTCTATCTACCTTCTATTTTTGGTTCTTATTGTAGAAGGGATCTTTCAATCTATTTCACTTTCTATCTGTACAGAAAGTTATTGATATTTTTATGTTGATCTTATAGTCAACAATCAATGTTGCTAAATGCTTATTATTTCTAAGAATTTACTTGTAAATTCTTTTTAATTTTCTGGGAGTGAATCCTATCACCTGCAGATAAGGATAGTTTGATCTCTCCCTTTTTACCATTTTTCTTTGACTTGTCTCATTCATTGTCTAGAATCTCAAGTACCAAGTTCAAAAGAAATGTTGACTAAGGGCATCCTTGTGTTCTTCCTGACTTTAATGAACATGATTCTAAGGTCTCACTGTTATATGACATTACTGTGGAAGTTTAGTAGACACACTTTATTAGGGAAAGGAAATCTCCTTCTATCCATATTGTATAATCATTATAATTGAGAATTGTTATTAAATTTCATCAAATGCTTTTTCTGCATCTTTTGAGATAATTTTTAAATTTAATCTATTAATGTATGTACCTTTTTTTTTTTTTTTTTTTTTTTTTTTTTTTTTTGAGGTACGTGGGCCTCTCACTGTTGTGGCCTCTCCCATTGTGGAGCACAGGCTCCGGATGCGCAGGCTCAGCGGCCATAGCTCACGGGCCTAGTTGCTCCGCGGCATGTGGGATCCTCCCGGACCGGGACACAAACCCATGTCCCCTGCATCGGCAGGCAAACTCTCAACCACTGCGCCACCAGGGAAGCCCTATTAATGTATGTACCTTTTAATAGATTTTTGGATGATAAATTATCCCTATATTTCTGGTCATGGCCGTGGTTTAATTTTGAAGTGCTGGAATCAGCTTATTTAAGCTTTTCTTTTTTTTGAAATTTGTGTAAAAATGAAAATGACCCAAACCTTTTTTTCTTATGCTGCTCTTGTCTGGCTTAAGTGTCAAAATTCTCCTAGTGTTATAACACAAGCTAAGTGGGTTTCCTGGGTTTTTTTTTTTTTTAATTCTTTGATACTATTTATATAACATAAAAATTATCTGTTTTGAACATGTCATTTAAATTTGTCTGTAAAATCATCTGGGCCTGTATACTTTGGAGAAGAGAAGATTTTTGACTTAGCATTAAATATCTGTAGTAATTGAAATTTAATCAGGTTTTCTATTTCCTTTGTGTCAATGTTAATAATTTATATTTTTCTAAAAAGTACAGATTTCACTTAAGTTTTCAATTTATTAACACCAACTTGTTGGTGATATTTCCTTGTTATTTTTTAAAATCATAACTGTAGTTATTACCCTTTTTGTTCCTAACAGCATAATGATTAAAAGTATAGGCTCTGGGGTCAGATTCCTAAAATCAAAGCCTAACCCTATCACTTATTAGTTTTGCAGCCTCAACAAAAATACCTAACTTACCTGTGCTTTGTTTTTAACAATATTCTAGCTTCATTTTAAACTCTACAGACAGCTACTATCCCTTCTCTGTAAATGGAAACTCATGCTGCCTTGTCCTCTGACATCTATTGTGACCAAGGTAAAGTCTGATGGCCACTCCTTTGTGACAGTCTTTCTGATTGGTAGTCTGAAGAATTTGTTCCTTATTCTTGTATTACAGGCTTAGTTGTACGCTCCTCAAAATTCATATTGTTGAAGCTCAACATTTCAGAATGTGACTGTATTTGGAGATAGAGCCAATAATGCAATGATTAAGTTAAAAATAGGCCATTAGGGTGGACCTAATCCAACCTTGATATCCTTATAAGAAGGAGATTGAGATACAGATAAGCACTGAGCAAAGACCTGTGCAGATACAGTGAGAAGGCAGCCACTTGCAAGCCAAGGAGAGAGACTTCAGAAGAAACCAACTCTGCTGGCACCTTGGTCTTGGATTTCTAGCCTCCAGATTGGTATGAAAATAAATTTCTCTTGTTAAGCCACCTAACCAGTGATACTTTGTTATGGCAGCCCTAGCAAACTAATACACCTTGATACTCTGCAGTTTCACCATCATGTGTCTACTTATTAACTTATTTTTATTCATTCTGGGATTAGTACTCAGAGTACTCAAAGACCTATGTCTTTCTTCAATTCTGGTACATTTTTTGATTATCACCTTTCAAAATATTGATTCTCCACCATTACCTCTATTTTATTCTTCTTGAATTTCCTATTAAAGATATTTTGGAGCATTGCAATTGATTCTCCATTTTCTTAACTGCTCTTTTTTTCCTTAAACTTTTTTTCATTTTTACCAGATCTTGTTTCATAATTTCTTGCCCTTTTCAATGAAAATCATTCTTTCATTTATCTCTGAGCATTCTCTGTTAATGTCTTAGACTACTTCATGGAGAAAACTCATGTTCAGTCTGGTTTTTTATAAGTGTATTACTGAACTTTTGATTTCTTCATTTCTTTTGGAAATTTGGTTTGCAGCCTCCTTTTCAGTGAGCAAATATCTCCCCGCCAACCTTCACATTTTATGTATCCAGCAAAGAGAGTATGCAGCAAAGCTTCACTACATTTGAGTTCATAAAATAAATTTATACAAATAGAATACATTTTTAATAGTTTACATATTAGAGTTCTATATGAGTTTTATGCCTGAAAGAAGTATCTCTTTGCAAAAAAGAAAGTTTGAAAATGACTGTAGTCTACTAAGATTGCCAGCTCCAGGGAATACAACTTTCCTTAGAGAACTCCCTCTAAGAATGCTGTAATGAGTGTTTTAGGCACATTTCAGCTATTGGGAGAAGCTCAAGTTTTCTCCCACCTAATTTCACTATTTCCTGAGGAGGGAGCATGCCAGCACCGTGCTTGAGATGGTTCTACACAAAACGAAGTCAAGTCCAGCATGGAAACTGGAAATGCCTGTAAGGTCAGTCTCATGCTCTATCTCATTCATGAGCATAAAATTCTCTCCCTTTCACATCTGACTTTAGGATTATGCTTTATTGGCTCTTATCCGTATTTAGACTTATTTTACCTTGAACTTATCTTTCAGCTTTTCATCTTCCACCTGAACCTAGACAGGCAAATGGTAGGCTCACCGCTGACACATGCTCCAACCTAGCTCATCCCAACCACTGTGATTCGAGACCAAAGCCCCGTAACAACAAACAGGCTGAATTTTCCCAGATGGTTTTCTCTGTTCTCTTCTCTTTAGAACCTACAGTAGCAATTGTGAAAGAGTTGAATATTAGGGTTTAGGGGTAAGTGTTCTATTTTCCTCTCCAGCTCTCTAACAGAAGTCTTAATACTTAGCAAATGCACGTTCCTTGGAAATGGAGCCAAAAGTCACCCACGATTCCCTGCCCTGTCACTTTCTCCATAAGAGACATAGCAGAATACCTGAAGAACACCTGGTCCAGACCTTGCCCCAGTCCTGGAGAATCCACCATGCAGGTTCTGGCAGGGTCACTGCCGAGAATTGATGATGGGCAGGTCCCAGGGCTCCCTGACACTCAGTTCCTCATTTTCAGATCAAGGAGTTACTAAGAGCGTCCAGTCCTTTTCAAATACCCTCAACGATTCATCCCAGGAACAGAAGCAAGCAAATTATTTTCACAAAATTATTCTATTTTTTATTAACATTCTCTCACGATGCTCACCACTCCCTAATCTCTCTCTGGACTCTAGAGATCTTTTTTCCAGAAAGTATCCAGGAGGTATATACAATTCTGTAACCACACTGCCAAGAATGCCCTACACTCCTCCAAAACACTGAAAGCCTCCTACGGCGTCCCCAAAGACTGTCCCTGCTCCAGCTCACTGATCTCTTCTCACATGGAAGTCCACAAGACAACCTACAGAAGCCCACTGGCACCTCAAGCAAGCACAAAGGTGGCGTAGGACATGTTCAGAGACATGGTTTCTGGGAAACAAGGGAGGAAAAATATTTCCTGAACCCCAAACTAGTCATTAACCCAAACCTGTAATGATGTGATGGTGTCGGTCTCTTGGGGGATTGTTGGAAGGACTAAGTGAAATAATATAAGTGCTTAGCAGAGAAGGTCCTCTGAAAATGGGATTATTTTCATTCTACCCACAACTGGAGCCCTTTGCCCATAGAGCAGAATGGGAAACAGGACAATTCTTAAAGCAGAGCTACCTGTCTGTAATGGAGAGGACACTTAACCAGCCTGTATTTAACATTTCCTACATGCCAGCCACTCTTTTAAGCACTTTGCATAAGTGGTTCTTATCTGCCACCTTAAAGACCACAGCTGAGGCAGAGGGTGATTTATCCAAGTCACCCAAAGCCAGCCAGCTAGAAACCGCAGTGACAGGTCAAGGTTAAAAGAATAGGATGCAAATGCCAGAGTAAGTAAAACTATGTGAAGAAGCTTAGAAAAGTATAAATATATAAGGGAATGAGGTTCGTTTGAGGACAGAGAAGATTTAGGTGTGGGGAATGGCCTAAATGGAAAGGGACTGACATAGATGACTTAGATATTTTGGTCAAAGGTCAAATGTAGGAATATATGAAGATGCAGAAAGGCAGTTGGGAACAAGGGCACAGAAGCACTGCACACCTAAGTACAATTTGATTGGAGCATCAATAGTGAACCAAGAGTTCAGTTTTAAGTCATTCTGGACTAAATTATATGTTTATGAGTGGACATCAGAAGTTCACTTTAAATGTATATTTAATTGATTCTGTGCCCACATGAAAGGCTGCAATTAGCTTAAAATAAAAAGTTTTGAGGAGTTCCAAGGACAGAACATTTCTCTCAGAAGAGCCTGTGTCTTTAACAGAGTGAATTTGCAAACAGCCCCAGGCAAATGCCAAGTACGCCAGCATCACAAGACTTTCCTTATGAAGTATCAGCCTGGTTGTGTCAAGTCCTCAAGACAGACATAATTATCTCTAGCATGATGCCGTTTCATACCAATACCATACATAGCTTTGGATTTAGCTTAGGAGAGAGCACACAACTGGTTTGGGGCTCAACAATAGTGTATGATTACAAAGACCACTCCCTTACACCTTTTAATTTTTTTACGATTCCCCAGAACAAATGTATAGTGGTTTTTCTGGCTGTCTAGCAAGAAACCTGGTGCCCCCTAAGCCACCCTGGCACAGCCTCTGAAAGTTTTTAAGATGAGCTGAAGTCAAGGAAAAACCGATCTGGGTAATTAAAAGACACATAAACAAAAGATCACGTACCAAGATGACTTGAAAACTTTTAGTAAAACCATTGTAAATTGTGCTTTGGGGAGAACAAAACCATAAAATAGTATAACAAGTAAACACATTATTGTATTATACGTAATCTCAGAGCCATGGACTTTCCCAATTCTGCTTCTCTAATTTTCTATAATCTTTGTTATTTTTTGCTTGACAAAAGCCCTGAGAAGACAGTCTTTGAAACAATGACCTTTGTTATAATGTGGGGCAGTGACATAACACAACAAGCTTGAATGTGACCCACTACAAAATCCAAGGAGGAACGCCTCTTTGTTGTATACCATGTACACACACACACACACACACACACACAAAAAAAAAAAAAAAAAAAAAAAAACCTCCCCACCTTTCTCCTCTGAGCTGAGTGTATTTGTTGGGCTAATAGGGGTAAGTTCTTGAGCAGGAAGGATGGGTGTGCTCTTTGTGGAACAGAGGAGGAAGCTATCATGAGGCGAGAGAGGGCAGCAAGGAGGTTGCACCAGGAATAAGAGGGCACAGCCACATACCCTGTCAGCAAAGGGAGGGACACACAAAAGCCTCTCACTCTCACCCACTGGGAGGGCCCCTCACAGTCCACGGGCCTGGAAAAAAACAACCTTTGGATCCAGCATTGCCCAGGGTCACCAATGGCTTTCAACCCACCATTGGGTAGACTAAAGCCAACCCAAAATTTAGAAGGGCGAGGCCATGGTGGATCTCACTTATGACTAATATGAAGAGAAGTTTTCCCAAATCATACGTAAAGACCCTAGGTGAAGTCAGACAGGAAAAGCACCAATACCAGAAATACTCAACTGAGTTTGGGAGGTTTACAAGGGGACAGTAAAACCAGTACTTGCTGAGATTCACTGAGCCATAAACTATGCTGGTCCCTCTATGACTATACTATTTAATGGCTACATTATTCAATGGTAATATTATTTAACTCTGAAGGAGAGAACAGATCCCTGGCTTCTACTAGAAAAGTACAAAAAAGTCCAGATTTCCTCAAGGGTAGGCCAACCCCAAAGCCCTGCTCAGGACATGCCAACCCAATAACATATTGACGGTCAAGTCACATACCAAAATTCCCTACACATGGATCATAAGTGTTCTCCATCTTCTTTTTTGTGGGGTCAAAACTAAATGCTGGAAGTCAGAGCATCAAGGTCAAGGAATACTTACTACCATCAATTTAAAAAACCAGAGTTCCTAGATGGAATTATAATAGGTCCTTCCCATTTCCAGACACCCTCTAGCACCAGATGTCATTGTCAATTTTATAGATGAGAAAACTGGGAATTAGAAAGGCTAAGTGCCTTGCCCAAGTCAAACATATATATTCAGAAGGTGACCCTTAATCACATGACACTGTACAGTATCTAGGCATGAAATTTTTTATCCCTAAAGCAATAATTTATTGAACAGAACGTAGATTTACTGGAACAGTCTGATGCAGCTTTCATAGGTCCCTAACTTAATCTCAGGGACTAGTTTTAGAACTGGAGGAATCTGATTCAATATTTGTAAGTCTTTATTTTAGTCTTACCTTTTAACCCCACAAAATCATGAGCCTGGTTCAGATTCCCTTGGGAGAAATCACTGGAGACTACCTCCTTATCTGAAGATCTTTTCTATTAACACAAACTACAGTTGACACTTAGCGTTCACAAAGACTAACATCATGAGAAATTATGAAGTCATATTTGCAACTGTAACATATAATTTTCTCTATAAAATGTAGTCTTTCATTCTCTCCTTCATTTAAGAAACATCTTATTGAAATCTTGCTACAGGCAGGCAATAAAATAAAACCAAACAATTTAAGTGACCCTTTTAGAGCAGAAAACAGCACATCTGGGTTGAGATTGGATACCAAGCAGTCAAGTAAGCTCATTTAGCAGTGAAGTGACTCATCTCAATGTACCAGCATCACTATGCGTGCGTTCAAATCCCTGCTTCAGCAAAATTATAAATACTACATGCCATGGGTTTTAGGTCATTGGTATGTAATTGAAACTACAAGTATTAAATCTATAAATGTCATAGATTCCTATACCTGGTGCTGGAGACTTAAATTCTAGTACTGTTTGGCTGTGTGGCACTGGGTCAATCACTTGACTTCTCTGTGTCTTCATTTACTCATCCTAGAGTTGAGGTAGATCATCTGTAAGATTGTTCCTGGCTCTAAATACTGATTCTATTAAGTATTCTATTAAGGGCAGCTTAGGAAATGCAAATTTTAATTTTAAGGGTTGTCATAGTCTCTTCAGGTTTTTATAGTAAAATACCATAGACTAGTTGGCATATAAACAACAGAAATTTATTTCTCACAGTTCTGGAGGCTGGGAAGTACATGTATGAGGCACAAATTTGGTGTCTGGTGAGGCCCTTCTTCCTGATTCACAGATGGCCATCTTTTCATTGTGTCCTCACATAGTGGAAGGAGTAAGGGAGCCCTTTGGGGCCTCTTGTATAAGGCCACTAATCCCACTCATGAGGGTTGCATTCTCAGGGAGTGGCACGATATATTTAAAGTGATGAAAGGGAAAAATCAACCACCAAGATTACTCTACCCAGCAAGGATCTCATTCAGACTCAATGGAGAAATCAAAAGCTCTACAGACAAGCAAAAGCTAAGAGAATTCAGCACCACCAAACCAGCTCTACAACAAATGCTAAAGGAAGTTCTCTAGGTGGGAAACACAAGAGAAGAAAAAGACTTACAAAAAAACCAAAAGCAATTAAGAAAATGGCAATAGGAACATACATATTGATAATTACCTTAAATGTAAATGTATTAAATGTTCCAACCAAAAGATACAGACTGGCTGAATGGATACAAAAACAAGACCCATATATATGCTGTCTACAAGAGACCCACTTCAGACCTAGGAACACATACAGACTGAAAGTGAGGAGATGGCAAAAGATATTCCATGCAGATGGAAATCAAAAGAAAACTGTAGTAACAATTCTCATATCAGACAAAATAGACTTTAAAATAAAGACTATTACAAGAGATAAGGAAGGACACTACATTATGATCAAGGGATCAATCCAAGAAGAAGACATAACAATTGTAAATATATATGCACCCAACATAGAAGCACCTCAATATATAAGGCAAATGCTAACAGCCATAAAAGGGGAAATCTACAGTAACACAATGATAGTGGGGGACTTTTAACACCCCACTTGCACCAATGGATAGATCATCCAGACAGAAAATTAATAAGGAAACACAAGCCTTAAATGACACATTAGACCAGATGAGGGTTGCATTCTCATGACCTAGTCACCTCCCAGAGGGCCATCATATGAATGGACCAGATACCATCCAAATACCATCAAATACCATCCACCTCCAAACACCATCATATGAATTTTAGAACACAAACTTTCAGTCTATATCAAGGACATTTATTTGTTAGGAGTGATGTACATATTGTCCCCTCAATTCATTTTCATAAAAAACATATTTTTTATTCTCTTTAGGGACTAATCTCTTAAACTTTGTCTCTACAATTGTAAAATTTAGAAAGATAGTGCTTTTGATTGTGTATAATAGAGAAGCAGCAGCTGCAGCAGCCATACCAATCAAGCAAGTAAGCATTTCATGGTTTCCATGAAACCAAGTAGCCAAAATATATATTTTTATAATCACCTGTACTAAGTTTTCATGGAAGGCAAGGTATGCAGTTCTTCAATCCATAAAAAATTACTTTAAAATATCTCAGCCTTTGGACCATACTGTTATCATATTTCTCTCTCATGGCTTATAATTGCTTTTAAGTGTGTGAGTGAGATCTATTTCTGGATCATCATTTTCCAAAGCAGTCCCACAATTACTGTTGCAGGTTTGCTACTAACTGCTCTACAATGCCTTTCTCATGCTTGCATAATGATGATAAAACTGCTGCCAATAATTAATATTCGTTGGCTGCCCACAATATGTTCACAAAACCATATGTGAGGCACAAGCTTTCTAGCATCATGGACTCAGACAATGTTTCCTGTAGCAGGACAGGCAACTACAAATGAGTGGGTCACCTTCAAATGTGAGTTTAAAACATTAGTCACAAACTAAGCTTTCTGGGAATGAGATAACAGCTCATTGACATGGGCTTTTAAAGTTTTTTTTACTTAGTTGCCAATATTTAAAAACTGGGATACGCAACATTTTAAAAATCTGGATTTCTTGCTTCACATGATTTAGATGATCTGGCAACAACAAAGCCTACCCAACGATGGGCTGGAATTGACTCACCCCTTGGATGGGCTTCACCACTTCCCTACTCCATTCATTTACAATTTGTTCTGATAGACATTAAGTTTTCAATCCCTTTTAAACCTATTTTTAAATAATCTATTAGGAAGAAATATGATCATCCTGGCCTAAGGTAACACAGAGTCCTTCACATGTGGTTCATGGCCTGTGCCTGGCGCAGAGCAGGCGTCAGAAATGTTTGCCGGACCAAATTGAATGGAATGCAGTACACAGGAGGGAAAGTGGATACTGAGTTTAGCATTTTGTGACTACTGGAAAACTTAGAAACAACAAATTTCGATCAGATTATAACCATGGACAAAGGCTTCTTTGCCACACTGGCATTGGGTGGCAATGTCCTGTTGCCTTTCCCAAACATGCTGTGCACTCAAGGGCCTGTGTACCACATGCAGGACAAAACACTCTCATTAAATTAATGGCTTCTCCCAAACATCCAAAGGTCTTCAATCAACACAAGTATTAAAGCCATGTTGGTGGCAATAGGGGCCAAGAGATTTGGGATTGTATTTTTCATCTGATTCCTGCTGCAAGTAGCGCCTGCCTTATCATGGAAAAATTAGGAAGTGTTCCTAGCACTGTCCCCTGAGCTACTGAGGGGACCAAACTGACCCCTAAGTTCTACAGACTTGTTGCATCAATGGCTCCCACAGCTTAATGCAAGCAACACATATGTGCCCACACCCTCTCCCACACACACATTCTCATGTGCTGAGGTTGTGTATTTCAGGACTGGAACAATGGCACAGAAATGGGCCATATAGATGTTCTGTTCATGGCTTTCTGGCCAGGAAGTTTCCCCTGAAGTGATACATTTATTACATACTAGCTATGCAAGAATTTCTAGCCTAGATAAAATCTCGGTATTTGCAAGGGACATTGAAATGAGACACAACATCACTCTGGTTTTCTATTTCCTTACCTGTAAAAAGACAGCTCAGAGGTTCTCAAATATTTTAGTGGAAAAAATGGCAAAACATTTCTTCCCTAAATAAATCCTACTCAGAACAACAATATATAAAACAAAAGCTGACCTGTTCTTGTTGAAAGGGACCAAGCCTTCCTTTCTGCCCCCTTCCTCAACACCCATACCCTGGGAAACTCTGAAACCCACTGCACTAAATGATGTCAAAGGTTCTTTACAGCCCTGAACTTCTATAACTCTATAAGTCCTGTATATGGTTAGGTACACCTGTAACCCATGTAATATGGGATACAATAGGACTGTAATAGGGAAGAACAAATCTGACTCCATATTAGATCTGCTTCTTTTACTTTAACCTTTGTATTCTATTGCTTTTGCATCCAGTTAAGAATGTTGCCTATAGCCTTAAATATACAGGAAAGTCCAATCTCAAGGCTCTGACTTTTAAGGGTATAACATTTTTCCATTCATATAAAGATAAAAGTGGCAGAACAGAGAATATCATTTGTCTTATTGGAGGTTTACAGGAACATCATGACCTGACCTACGGAACAGCTTCAAGAACAAAGGATTACTACATCAAGAAGTCTGCAACAACCAATCTCACCCCTCCCTCACCTGGCCTTTAAAAATGCCTTGCTCATCATCAGAAAATCTACAAACAAGAAATGCTGGAGAGGGTGTGGAGAAAAGGGAGCACTCTTGCACTGTTGGTGGGAATGTAAATTGATACAGCCACTATGGAGAACAGTATGAAGGTTCCTTAAAAAACTAAAAATAGAATTACCATATGATCCAGCAATCCCACTACTGGGCATATACCCGGAGAAAACCATGATTCAGAGAGACACATGCACCCCAGTGTTCATTGCAGCACTATTTACAGTAGCCGGGTCATGGGGGTGGCCTAAATGCCCATTGACAGCCGAATGGATGGAGAAGTTGTGGTGCATATAGACGGTGGAGTATTACTCAGCCATAAAAAGGAACAAAATTGAGTCATTTGTTGAGACGTGGATGGATCTAGAGACTGTCATGCAGAGTGGAGTGAGTCAGAAAGAGAAAAACAAATATCGTATATTAACGCATGTATGTGGAACCTAGAAAAATGGTACAGATGAGACGGTTTGCAGGGAAGAAGTTGAGACACAGATGTAGAGAACAGACGTATGGACACCAAGGGGGGCAAACTGCAGTGGGGTGGGGATGGTGGTGTGCTGAAATGTACGATTGGGATTGACATGTATACACTCATGTGTATAAAATTGATGACTAATAAGAAGCTGCAGTATAAAAAAGCAAACAAACAAACAAAACACTAAACTTTCATTGGGTTATTTGTATGGAAATATGTTAATATAAATGTTTCAGACATTACATGAAATTTCTAAAAATCTTATATGTTCTGGTATAATGTTATAAGTCATAATTCTAGTTATTACTTTAAAATGTATATCTCAGAAATAACTAAATTTCCTTGTCAATTACATTATTATGAACTTTCATCAAATCTTTAACCGTGGTCATTTTTAAGTCTTTTGTCATTTACAGACAGTTCTGGGTGTACTCTGATGCCTTTTGCAAATATGTTCCTATAAAAGGGTTTCATCTTCAAGGAATTCATGGAAAAGACTCTGACAAGTACAGGTTTCTGGTAACTGACTGTAGTGCTGAACGGAATGAATAAGCATTTTCAGAACTCTAATGGAAAACTGATGAACTCATAAAAGTGCTAACAAAAGATCAAGATAAAAGGAAAATTAATTACATGGGACTGAGTGAACTGATGAGGATGATTATAATTTTTGTGACTTTCTGTTTGAATTAAAAAAAACAATCCCACAAGGACTCAGAGGCAAAAAATATACAAATCAATTTTCACTGCAAAGTAAAGGAGCTGTTACAGTGGAGGATTACTGGACTGCATGTCAATATTATGACATAGTATGAGTGTGTTTAGTGTTTGGTAATTGCAATCGTTGTTTTTGCTGTGGTCATCCATTTACAATGCTTGGTGTCAGTCTATTTATCTCTTGTAAAAATAAAATACAGTGTGTGTGTGTAAAAAAAACAAAAACAAAAAATATATATATATTATCCTATCATCTCCTTTTTTTATGTAGAATCATTATGTACTTTTTAATTTATTTTATTGAAGTACAGTTGATTTACAATATTGTGTTAATTCCTGCTGTACAGCAAAGTGGTTCAGTTTCATATTTTTCATATTCTTTTCCTTATGGTTCATTACAGATTATTGAATATATTCAATAGTTCCCTGTGTTATACAGTAGGACTTTATTGTTTATCCGTTCTCTATATGATAGTTTGCATCTGTTAATCCGCAACTCCCAATCCATCCCTCCCCCACGCCCCACTTCCCCTCGGCAACCACAAGTCTGCAAGTCTGTTCTCTATGTCTGTGAGTCTGTTTCTGTTTCCTAGATAAGTTCATTTGTGTCATATTTTAGATTCCACATGTAAATGATATCATATGGTATTTGTCTTTCTCTTTCTGACTGACTTCGCTTAGTATGATGGTCTCTAGGTCCATCCATGTTGCTGCAAATGGCATTGTTTCATTCCTTTTTATGGCTGAGGAGTATTCCATTGTGTGTATGTGCCACATCTTCTTTGTCCATTTGTCTGTGGATGGACATTTGGGTTGCTTCCATGTCTTGGCTATTGTGAATGGTGCTGCTATGATCATTGGGATGCATGTGTCTTTTTGAATTATGGTTTTGTCCGGATATATGCCCAGGAGTGGGATTGCTGAATGGAATCATTATATTATTTATGCCTTCAAACTTCCATATCAGAAGCACATTAATTTCATAATACATACCCATAAAAATGGCCACAGTGAAAATTGCTGACGATACTAAATGCTGCTTAAGCCGTGGAGCAACTGGATCTCTCATCCATTGCTGGTGGGAATGCAAAATAGTACAATCACTTGAGATATCAGTGCAGTATTTTCTTTTATACTATTATATCATACAAACAATTGATGCAACTTTCCCACTCAAGATAATTGCTTTTCAGGAATAAAAACTTACATTCATGAAACCTGCAGGTAGAAATGCTTCTTAGAAGCTCAATTTATAATTGCCAAAACCTGGATGGTACTCCAACATCCTTCACTGCATGAATGGATAATCAACAGGACCCGTTACTACAGTGGGATACCCCTCAAAAATAAATGGAACGTGGTTTTCTTTAAATCTAATTTCAATTTTAACAAGTGTAAATTTACTGTATGTATTGGAAAAGTTATAACATGTAAACAATAATAATATTGGATTGGCCAAAATGTTCATTCTGTTTTTTCCATAAGATGGCTCTAGTAGCACTTGGTTGTCTTTAACTTCATTTGAAACAATTTTGTTAGATTGTATTGTGACAGCTGTTATATCAGTGTGCATTCAAATAAACTTATCAAAATTGGTGAATTTTTGTGTAGCCATCTTAATATTGAAGATGGAAGAAAAAAGGAACATTTTCGGCATATTATGCTTTAATAATTCAAGAAAGGTAAAAAAGCAACTGAAATGCAAAAAAAAAAAAAAAAGATTTGTGCAGTGTATGGAGAACGTTCTGTGACTGATCAAACATGTGAAAAGTGGTTTGCGAAGTTTCGTGCTGGAGATTTCTCGCTGGATGATGCTCCAAGGCCAGGAAGACAAGTTGAAGTTGATAGCGATCAAATCAAGACATTAATTGAGAACAATGAATGTTATACCATGCAGGAGATAGCCGACATATTCAAAATATCCAAATCAAGCATTGAAAATCATTTGCACCAGCATGGTTATGTTCATCACTTTGATGTTTAGGTTCTACATAAGTTAATCGAAAAAAACCTTCTTGACCATATTTCCACATGCGATTCTCTACATAAACATAATGAAAACGTTCCGTTTTTAAAACAAATTGTGACAGGGTGATGATAAGTGGATACTGTACAATAACATGGAATGGAAGAGATCATGGAGCAAGTGAAATGAACCAACCACACCAAAAGCCAGTCTTCATCCAAAGAAGGTGATGTTGTGCATATGGTGGGATTGTAAGGGAGTCCGCTATTATGAGCTCCTTCTGGAAAACCAAACGATTAATTCCAACAAGTACTGCTCCCAAGTAGACCAACTTCAAGCAGCACTCCTCGAAAATCGTCCAGAATTAGTCAACAGAAAACACATAATCTTCCATCAGGATAACGTAAGACCACATGTTTCTTCGATGACCAGGCAAAAACTGTTACAGCTTGGCTGGGAAGTTCTGATTCATTCACCATATTCACCAGACATTGCACCTTTGGATTTCCATTTATTTTGATCTTTACAAAATTCTCTTAATGGAAAAAATTTCAATTCCCTGAAAGACTGTAAAAGACACCTGGAACAGTTCTTTGCTCAAAAAGATAAAAAGTTTTGGGAAGATGGAATTATGAAGTTGCCTGAAAATGGCAGAGGGAGGGTAGTGGAACAAAAAGGTGAATACATTGTTCAATAAAGTCCTTGGTGAAAATGAAAAAAAAAAATGCCTTGCTGAAACCCTTTGAGGAGTTCAGGGTTTGGGGGGACATGAGCCACCCATTCTCCTTGCATGGCCCTGCAATAAACCTTTCTCTGCTCAAAACTCCCACGTTTTGATATTGTTTGGCCTCTCTGTGCATCAGGCACATGAACTTGTGTTCAGTAACAGGACTACACAGTAGTATCCTTTAGCTGATCTAGTCAGGTATTGGCAGGAGACATGGCTTTTCACAGAAAGTGGTAGAGCTTTCAAGCTTTGGCTCAATGGAGGATATGTTTCAGCTCAGTTACCCTTGTGCCAAAAGCAGCAGCTCACAAACCTTCCCACCACTAGAGCCTGGAGGGAAGGGAGAGCTCAGAGAGCAGGAGCTCCAGCCCGACCAAGCACAGAGATGGAATTAGAGAACAGAGGGCAGAACAAACCACACAGAGATAATACGCCATGCCAAACACTACTTTATCAAGACATTTCTGCCTTTATCCACACCATTCACACATTTACCTATTTTCCGTGAAAACTAAGATACTATGAGGGGAGTCCATAGCATATACTGTACTTGATGTTCAATAAATAGTATTACAGGGCCTCCCTGGTGGCGCAACTGGTTGAGAGTCCGCCTGCCGATGCAGGGGATACGGGTTCGTGCCCCGGTCTGGGAGGATCCCATATGCCGCGGAGCGGCTGGGCCCGTGAGCCATGGCCGCTGAGCCTGCGCGTCCGGAGCCTGTGCTCCGCAACGGGAGAGGCCACAACAGTGAGAGGCCCGCATACCGCAAAAAAAAAAAAAAAAAAAAAAAAAAAAAAAAAAAAAAAAAATAGTATTACAATCTGAATTTTCCACCTTTGGAGACTGGATAGAGGTGTGATGCTTTCATTTTCATAGGAAAACCTATAAAATATGCCATCTATTTACTCAACCATATGAAGAATTAAAGGTCAGCTGAGCATACCACATTAGCATAAAGATCTAATTTATCTTTTTTACAAATGGAAAAATTACTCTTGGAATACCACCAAATACTCTCTTCTTCGGACAGTACTTTGGACATGAGAACAATGGGTGGCTGAATATATTCTTTTTGAGAATACATTTGGGTAGAGACTTAAATATAAAACCTTCTTCAAGTCAAAAGTAGATTCTGCATAAAATATTCATTCCACATTTTGAAATGTATTATAAATGCAAAATGGAATATTTTTAAGTAATTGTACTCCAGATATTTCTTTTTATACTCAGATATACTGTTTTTCGAGATCCCATTTAATCAGAAGAAAACTAAAATAAGAATTCTAAAGGTGGAAATGTTGGGGTGTAATTTTTGCTATCATTTAAAATATGCTTTGTTTAAACTCTAAAAATGTAAATTGTACTGTATTTTGCAGTGGGCCAGTAATCAAAACAATTTAACTGCAAATATTGTAATTAAAGTAACAACAGATTATCCCATCTAGAAATTGCACTGTCTTCTTTGCAGTGCTGCCTTGCTTATCTCCTTAATAAGAATTCCTATTCATTCACTCTGAAAATGCTGCACTTTAAAACAATAACAAATAGAGACTATCATTAATGGTTAAAAGAAAATAGGGAAGTTTTGAAGATGCTGCCTGGCTTTGAAGTATAATTGCAAAAGACCTTACAAAGAAATAACGTTAGTTTTATGAAGACTACCAGGAAGTTAATTCTTACTCTCCTTTCCCCTAATTTAATTCCATCACTGTTACTTCCTCTAAAACTTATTTGATATAACTTTCAAAAAGTTGCCCTAAGGTAGGTTCAAGCACTGAGATTTTCAAGATTATGGATTTGATGACCACCCCAGGAACATGGCATAGAGCTTGGAGAATACTGGCACAGTCAGCAGACCGGAGGCACCGTACTGCCTGCTGGTCTGCCCTTCCAGCCTCAACTGCTTGTGACAGTACGAAACTTCCCTGCTAATGGGACCTGCATTAAATGAAGTTTTCAAACTCTCAAAAATAATATTATGGAACATATTTTCCAGAAACAATTGTTCCATCTCCTTCTCCAGTTCACCTGGATCAGAAGTAGCACATGTGTCTGGCATAAATGGCGAGCTGCCTAGAGCAATTCCAGGGAATGGTGGGTTAATGGCACTTGGTTGAAGTTAATGCTGTGAATTCCTTCCAGCAGGTAGTTTATCCTCAGGAAATGTCCTGATCCTCTGTCATTTTTTTCCTAAATCTTGCAACAGAAGGTCTCTCTTAAAATCTTTGAGCTGTCAATACCTGGATGTCTTCATGTAGTTGCCTGGGAGACATTGACAGATATTTCTCAGATCTAGAAAAATCTCTGGTTTCTCCTCCAGCTGGCACCACCAAAGATTCACAGAAAATCTCATCAGTCATATTTGATAACTCCAAAAAATATATATATGACCAGTCTAATAGTGATTTGTTTCTGGTTGTTGTTGTTCTTGGTTTTTGTTTTGGGGGCATTTTGTTTTGTTTTGTTTTGTTTGCCAAGGTGATTGATCACATGGACATTCCTGTCAACAGTTTCTATAGCTTTTCTGACTCAGGACACATGGAGCCCTGGGGTGAGACATGCCTTCCCACAGGATAATATTAGAGAGATTTATGAATTTGTATGACTTCTTTTCTTTATTTTTCCTCTTTTATTTTTTTCTTGAATTTTATTTATACAGCAGGTTCTTATTTGTTACCCATTTTATACATATTACTGTATATATGTCAATCGCAATCTCCAATTCATCCCACCACCATCCTCCGCTACTTTCCCCACTTGGTGTCCATACGTTTGTTCTCTACATATGTGTCTCTATTTCTGCCCTAAACCAGTTCATCTGTACCATTTTTCTAAGTTCCACATATATGCATTAATATACGATATTTGTTTTTCTCTTTCTGACTTACTCTATATGACAGACTCTAGATCCACCCACGTCTCTACAAATGACCCAATTTCGTTCCTTTTTACGGCTGAGTAATATTCCACTGTATATATGTACCACATCTTCTTTATCCACTCATCTGTCGATGGACATTTAGGTTGGTTCCATGACCTGGCTATTGTAAATAGTACTGCAATAAATAATGGGGTGCATGTGTCTTTTTGAATTATGGTTTTCTCTGGGTATATGCCCAGTAGTGGGATTGCTGGATCATATGGTAATTCTATTTTTAGTTTTTTAAGGAACCTCCATACTGTTCTCCATAGTGACTGCATCAATTTACATTCCCACCAACAGTGCAAGAGGGTTTCCTTTTCTCCACACCCTCTCCAGCATTTGCTGTTTGTAGATTTTCTGATGATGCCCATTCTAACTGGTATGAGGTGATACTCATTGTAGTTTTGATATGCGTTTCTCTAATATTTAGTGATGTTGACCAGCTTTTCATGTGCTTCTTCACCATCTGTATGTCTTCTTTAGAGAGATGTGTATTTAGGTCTTCTGCCCATTTTTGGATTGGGTTGTTTGTTTTTTTTAATATTGAGCTGCATGAGCTGTTTATATATTTTGGAGATTAATCCTTTGTCCGTTGATTTGTTTGCAAATATTTTCTCCCATTCTGAAGGTTGTCTTTTTGTCTTGTTTGTAGCTTCCTTTGCTATGCAAAAGCTTTTAAGTTTCATTAGGTCCCATTTGTTTATTTTTGCTTTTATTTCCATTTCTCTAGGAGATCAGTCAAAAAGGATCTTGCTGTGACTTATGTCATAGAGTGTTCTGCCTATGTTTTCCTCTAAGAGTTTGACAGTGTCTGGTCTTACATTTAGGTATTTAACCCATTTTGAGTTTATTTTTGTGTATGGTGTTAGGAAGTGTTCTAATTTCATTCTTTTACATATAGCTGTCCAGTTTTCCCAGCACCACTTATTGAAGAGACTGTCTTTTCTCCTTTGTATATTTTGCCCCCTTTATCAAATATAAGGAGACCATATGTGCGTGGGTTTATCTCTGGACTTTCTATTCTGTTCCATTGATCTATATTTCTGTTTTTGTGCCACTATCATACTGTCTTGATTACTGTAGCTTTGTAGTATAGTCTGAAGTCAGGGAGCCTGATTCCTCCAGCTCTGTTTTTCTTTCTCAAGACTGCTTTGGCTATTCGGGGTCTTTTGTGTCTCTGTACAAATTTTGAAATTTTTTGTTCTAGTTCTGTGAAAAATGCCAGTGGTAGTTTGATAGGGATTGCATTGAATCTGTAGATTGCTTTGGGTAGTACAGTCATTTTCACATTGTTGATTCTTCCAATCCAAGAACATGGTATATCTCTCCATCTATTAGTATCATCTTTAATTTCTTTCATCAGTGTCTTATAATTTTCTATATACAGGTCTTTTGTCTCCTTCTGTAGGTTTATTCCCAGATATGTTATTCTTTTTGTTGAAATGGTAAATGGGAGTGTTTTCTAATTTCACTTTCAGATATTTCATCATTAGTTTATAGGAATGCAAGAGTTTTCTGTGCATTAATTTTGTTACCTGCTACAAATTCATTGATTAGCTCTAGTGGTTTTCTGGTAGCATCCTTAGGATTCTCTATGTATAGTGTCATGTCATCTCCAACAGTGACAGTTTTACTTCTTCTTTTCCAATTTGTATTCTTTTATTTCTTTTTCTTCTCTGATTGCCTAGCTTAGGACTTCCAAAACTATGTTGAATAATAGTGGTGAGAGTGGGCAACCTTGTCTTGTTCCTGATCTTAGAGGAAATGTTTTCAGTTTTTCACCATTGAGGATGATGTTGGCTGGGGGTTTGTCATGTATGGCCTTTATTATGCTGAGGAAAGTTCCCTCTATGCCCACTTTCTGGAGACTTTTTATCATAAATCGCTTTTGAATTTTGTCAAAAGCTTTTTCTGCATCTATTGAGATGATCATATGGTTTTTATTCTTCAATTTGTTAATATGGTGTATCACATTGATTGATTTGCATATATTGAAGACTCCTTGCATTCCTGGGATAAATCCCACTTGGTCATGGTGTATGATCCTTTTAATGTGTTGTTGGATTCTGTTTGCTAGTATTTTGTTGAGGATTTTTGCATCTATATTCGTCAGTGATATTGGTCTGTAATTTTCTTTTTTTATAGTATCTTTGTCTGGTTTTTGTATCAGGGTGATGGTGGCCTCACAGAATGTGTTTGGGAGTGTTCCTTCCTCTGCAATTTTTTGGAAGAGTTTGAGAAGGATGGGTGTTAGCTCTTCTCTAAATGTTTGATAGAATTCACCTGTGAAGCCATCTTGTCCTGGACTTTTGTTTGTTGGAAGATTTTTAATCACAGTTTCAATTTCATTACTTGTGATGGGTCTGTTCATATTTTCTATTTCTTCCTGGTTCAGTCTTTGAAGGTTATACCTTTCTAAGAATTTGTCCATTTCTTCCATGTTGTTCATTTTATTGGCATAGAGTTGCTTGTAGTAGTCTGTTAGGATGCTTTGTATTTCTGCGGTGTCTGTTGTAACTTCTTTTTCATTTCTAATTTTATTGATTTGAGTCCTCTCCCTGTTTTTCTTGAGGAGTCTGACTAAAGGTTTATCAATTTTGTTTATCTTCTCAAAGAACCAGCTTTTGGTTTTATTAATCTTTGTTATTGTTTTCATTGTTTCTATTTCAGTTATTTTTGCTCTGATCTTTATGATTTCTTTCCTTCTGTCAACTTTGGGTTTTGTTTGTTCTTGTTTCTCTAGTTGCTTTAGGTGTAAGGTTAGATTGTTTATTTGAGATTTTGCTTGTTTCTTGAGGTAGGCTTGTATAGCTATAAACGTCCCTCTTAGAACTGCCTTTGATGCATCCCATAGGTTTTACATTGTCATGTTTTCATTGTCATTTGTCTCTAGGTATTTTTTGATTTCCTCTTTGATTTCTTCAGTGATCTCTTGGTTATTTAGTAACGTAGTGTTTAGCCTCCATGTGTTTGTGTTTTTTACGTTTTTTCCCCTATAATTCATTTCTAATCTCAAAGTGTTGTGGTCAGAAAAGATGCTTGATATGATTTCAATTTTCTTAAATGTACTGAGGCTTAATTTGTGATCCAAGTGTGATCAGCCCTGGAGAATATTCTGTGCTCACTTGAGAAGAAAGTGTAATCTGCTATTTTTGGATGGAAGTCCTATAAATATCAATTAAATCTCTCTGGTCTACTGTGTCATTTAAAGCTTCTGTTTCTTTATTTATTTTCATTTTGGATGATCTGTCCATTGGTGTAAGTGAAGTGTTAAAGTCCCCCACTATCACTGTGTTACTGTCGATTTCCTCTTTTACAGCTGTTAGCAGTTTCCTTATGTATTGAGGTGCTCCTATATTGGGTGCATATATATGTATAATTGTTATATCTTCTTCTTGAGTTGATCCATTGATCATTATGTAGTCTCCTTCCTTGTCTCTTGTAACATTCTTTATTTTAAAGTCTATTTTATCTGATATGAGTATAGCTAGTCCAGCTTTCTTTTGATTTCCATTTGCATGGAATATCTTTTCCCATCCCCTCGCTTTCAGTCTGTATGTGTGTCTAGGTCTGAAGTGGGTCTCTTGTAGACAGCATATATATGGGTCTTGTTTTTGTATCCATTCAGCAAGCCTGTGTCTTTTGGTTGGAGCATTTAATCCATTCACGTTTAAGGTAATTATCAATATGTATGTTGCTATGTCCATTTTCTTAATTGATTTAGGGTTGTTTTTGTACGTCCTTTTCTTCTCTTGTGTTTCCCACTTAGAGAAGTTCCTTTAGCATTTGTTGTAGAGCTGGTTTGGTGGTGCTGAATTCTCTTCACTTTTGCTTGTCTGTAAAGCTTTTGATTTCTCCATCGAATCTGAATGAGATTCTTGCTGGGTACAGTAATCTTGATTGTAAGTTCTTCCCTTTCATCACTTTAAGTATATCATGCCACTCCCTTCTGGTTTGTAGAGTTTCTGCTGAGAAATCAGCTGTTAACCTTATGGAAGTTCCCTTGTATTTATTTGTCATTTTTCCCTTGCTGCTTTCAATAATTTTTCTTTGTCTTTAATTTTTGCCAATTTGATTACTATGTGTCTCGACTTGTTTCTCCTTGGGTTTATCCTGTATGGGACTCACTGCACTTCCTGGATTTGGGTGACTATTTCCTTTCCCATGTTAGGGAAGTTTTTGACTATCATCTCTTCAAATATTTTCTCGGGTACTTTCTCTCTCTCTTCTCCTTCTGGGACCCCTATAATGTGAATGTTGTTGCATTTAATTTTGTCCCAGAGGTCTCCTAGGCTGTCTTCATTTCTTTTCATTCTTTTTTCTTTATTCTGTTCTGCAGCCTTGAATTCCACCATTCTGTCTTCCGGGTCACTTATCCGTTTTTCTGTTCAGTTATTCTGCTATTGATTCCTTCTAGTGTAGTTTTCATTTCAGTCATTGTATTGTTCATCTCTGTGTGTTTGTTCTTTAATTCTTCTAGGTCTTTTTTAAACATTTCATGCATCTTCTCAATCTTTCCCTCCATTATTTTTCTGAGGTCCTGGATCATCTTCACTATCATTGTTCTGAATTCTTTTTCTGGAATGTTGCCTATCTCCACTTCATTTGGTTGTTTTTCTGGGGTTTTATCTTGTTCCTTCATCTGGTACATAGCCCTCTGCCTTTTCATCTTGTCTATCTTTCTGCGAATGTGGTTTTTGTTCCACAAGTTGCAGGATTGTAGTTCTTCTTGCTTCTGCTGTCTGCCCTCTCTGCTCTGTACCACTTCTAATGACTGACGTACAGGAAACCATTTGGGGGGAATTCATGATCCTTAAAAAAAAAAAAGATGAAGGAAAATATCAGAAAGAGCCAGTTAAGACTTTCCTAAGATGCCTGAAAACAAATAAAACTTTCCTTTACATCAGAAAACTTGACAGCTGCTACTCTGTAATTTTAAAAATATTTACTATAAAGAGCAGTAGACTTCTTTTTCCTTTAAGGCACTTTGTTTTTGGTAAAAGTCACTAGCACTCAACAGCAGATTCTCTTACTAATGTGGCTTAGATGCTGGTGGGTTAGGGTTGAGAATGTGAAGAAGATGGACTTCCAGGAAACCAAGTAATAGTTTAGAAAAATATGACCATAACACCATCCCTGGAGTTCATTCCATTAAGAAACCCGTTTGAAACACTCCCTCACTACTATTTCCTATGTAAACTTCACTAATTTGTTCTCATTGGATTAGATTTGTCTTGTCTGATACAATTCCATTTTGCCCAGATCTAGAAAATAAACCATGGCCTTGTTTCATATACATCTCTTAATTTTTATCTCTATGCACATTTATTTGCATGTTAAATAGACCTGTGCTATTTCCCTTGTTTTCTAAATGCTTCCTCATCCTGATTCTCACCTTTGCCACAGAGGGAAGAAACAGATAGCCTCCCTAACACCCTTCTAAACCCATGCAAGGAAGCACAACTTTCCCTGAGGAGCAAGGCAACCCACAGGATTACCAGGAAAAAGTTTTTTCTTCTAAAGTATCCTCAGAAGAGCCTGAACGTGAAGCCCAGCAACATACTCATTTTCATGGAATGCACCCTGGTGAGAATTCCCAAGCACATCGTCCAGCCTTTCTGTGTAACAGGACTGGCTACCAGGAGAGGAAGCCTGGGCAGAGCTGTCAGTGAATGGCCAGGAATCTTCCTTGAGTCCCAGAATAAATCCAATGCTGATGAACTACTTTGGTCTTGGGCCAGCTTCCTGTGCCACTGCACATGCTGGGGCTGATGGTCACATGGGAGAGAGGGCTGTTCTATTCACTGAGTGCATTTTTGGAGACCCTGTAGCCCAGAGGTGACATGTCAAAACACCTTCCTAAAATAAATGGTGCTCCTGCCAAGGATAAATGCATACAAAACTGAGGCTGCAGCGTTGGGGCTCTAGATAGCTGGTGGAAGCATCTGCTTGCATCTCAAAGAGGAATAGCAATCCTGCAGGGTGTGAATGTTCTGGTGAGTCAACCTATATCAGGCACATACAAGTTAATTATAGTTATCAGAGATTATTCCATATTAACACGGCAGCAAACCTGTTAGCCTGGTCTTTAGCTCTTCTATTAATTGGGAAATTAGTCCCCTTGTGTATTAGGGTGAGATGAGCACAGTGAAACTTGCCAAAGCTTTTTAAAGAAAAAAAGTCAGTGCATAAAGCTGGTTGATTTTTGATATCTGCTGCCTAAGACTTCAACAAAGCCTGGGCTAAGAAGGAAAGATTATGCTCAGAGTTGCAATTTGGAAACCTGAAGAGGAGACATGTCCTACAATTTAAAAGAATCAGTGGAAACATTTTCACCCAAATAACACACCAAAGCAATCAGAGACTGAGAGGCAAGGCTGGAATCTTAATTTATTGCAAATATTGCCATCATTATTTTAAAATAAGGATAGAAACCATACGTAAGTGTGCTAAAATATAAGCGCATTCAAGTCAAGTCACTGCCTCTGACAGGGACACAGTTTGTAGAGGTCAAAAGTCACTTTCATGAAAAAATAATCATGGTTGGAAGGATGCGTAGGGGTCAGCTAGTGCAGCCTCTCATCTTCCACCCTTCACCTCTGACCTTTCTTTGCAAATGTGAAAGCTGAGGCATAAAAAACAAGGGGGCAGGGGGGAAATTCCCTTGTGACGTAGTGGTTAAGAATCCATCCACCAATGCTAAGCCCTTGTGCCACAACTACTGAGCCTGTGCTCTAGAGCCCGTGAGCCACAACTACTAAGCCCATGGTCTGCAACTGCTGAAGCCCATGCACCTAGAGCCTGTGCTCCACAAGACAAACCACCGCAATGAGAAGCCTTCACACCACAATGAATAGTAGACCCTGCTCGCCACAACTAGAGAAAGCCGGCCTGCAGCAATGAAGACCCAATGCAGCCAAAATTAAATAAATAAATAAATAAATTTATGGGGGGAAAAAAAAGACAAGGGTATTTGCCCACTGTCAAACAGCTAGTTGGTGCCAAAGCAAGAACCAGAGCCCAGGTCAATGACCCCTGGTTTATTACTCTTTCCAACCTCCACACATTAGAGATACCACCTATATATTCTTAGCTTTCTCAAAAAGTCCTGCTAATGAAACTATGCTGTAAACTAATACACAAACCTAGTTTTAACCCTTTTTTGACAATGAGTAGTTTTAAATGCTTGTCATATGAATAGCTACTTACATACAATTAACCCAGATAGAAAAGAAAACGGAACACTGATGATAAAATATTTTTTCGTACCAAAGTCCAAGATTAAGGTAAAGCTAAAAACCACTCCTGGAATCCATAAGATCCAATCATCTTACCAGATTTAAGTTTGAAAATGTAATAGGAACTTCAAAATGTGTGACCAGTTGGCAGATGTTGAAATCACACTGGTAGGGACCTGAAAATTTAGGGTTGGTGGATAGGGAATGAGCTCTAGTTTTCTCCCAAACCCAATCCAGCTCAACCCCAAATCACAGGGAATGAAGCCATATCCCACTAATCCCAACCCAAATCAACACAGAGGGTGAAGGGAATGGGGCCAGGTCATCCCCCCCATGTAATCCCATCCAAACCACAGAACAGCCCAAGCAGAACAGGTCAAAAACTCTAAAAGTACTAGATTTGCCAGGTCTCAGATTTTAATTAATATTGAAAAGCAAATAAACAACATGGAACCATAAACTGGGTATTCACTGCCATCTGATGCCATCATTGCTGTTATATAGAGATGTATAATAAGACTGAGGCTATTGTTGTGGTGCCGTTGTTGATTCAATATGAATGAGCAGAAAGGACCACACTAGGAAAAACATTGACGTTTACTTTGGTTCTCCATCTACCTTCCATTCCAAGGAGGCTCGTGCCTTCCTGGGGAAATCACAACCCTGGGAGTCTCCACCTTCCTCTCGGGCCCAGTTTTTCAGAGTCCTTGTTACAACTTCACTCCCTGAGCCTGCCACAGCCTCTGTACCAGGCAGGAGGCAGCCTCCCACCACAACTAGCTCCTCTGTGCTCTCCTTTCAGCAATCCCTTCCCTGTGGAAAGATGGTGACAGACAAAACCATACTGGCTTGTTAATGACTGAAGGTGATTTAACAGTGGATTGACAGCATTCATTCTAAAGATAGAAAAAAGTGGCCAAATCTCCTGTGACATGACCAGGTACTTGCCAATAACAGTCACCTCTCAGAAGTCAGCATAGGAGAGGAAAAGCTTGATGGTTCTGTAGCAAATGCCCCAAAAAGTGAGAGGAGGAGGTCATAGGCATCAGAAGCCAGGCCAGATGAAAACGAGCTATGGTGGGCTCAGGGGCAGATTGATTATTTTGAGCTTTCCTGTGTGTAAGTGTGTCCAAGACTCTTGCACAGACCTTAGCTCCTTTCATCAGGGAAGCAGAGAGGAGAGAATCAAGATTCAGGATCAGACCTTGTAAATGTGAATCTGGTTCTACCGCTTACCAGTTGAGTGACCCTGGCCAAGTTGCTTAACCTCTCTAAACCCCAACTTCATCACCTGTATCTCAAAGGATTGTCCCAAGGATCACGAGTTAATAAGAATAAGGTGTTTTCATGAAAGAATTCTCAACATCATTAATCATTAGAGAAATGCAAATCAAAACTACAATGAGATATCATCTCACACTGGTCAGAATGACCATCATCAAAAAAATCTAGAAACAATAAATGCTGGAGAGGGTGTGGAAAAAAGGGAACACTCTTGCACTGTTGGTGGGAATGTGAATTGGTACAGCCACTATGGAGAACAGTATGGAGGTTCCTTAAAAAACTACAAATAGAACTACCATAGGACCCAGCAATCCCACTACTGGGCATATACCCTGAGAAAACCAGAATTCAAAAAGAGTCATGTACCAAAATGTTCATTGCAGCTCTATTTACAATAGCCAGGACATGGAAGCAACCTAAGTGTCCATCAACAGATGAATGGATAAAGAAGATGTGGCACATATATACAATGGAATATTACTCAGTTATTTGTAGTGAGGTGGATGGACCTAGAGTCTGTCATACAGAGTGAAGTAAGTCAGAAAGAGAAAAAGAAATACTGTATGCTAACACATATATATGAAATCTAAGAAAACAAACAAAAAAAGGTCATGAAGAACCTAGGGGTAAGACAGGAATAAAGACACAGACCTACTAGAGAATGGACTTGATGATACGGGGAGGGGCAAGGGTAAACTGGGACAAAGTGAGAGATGACATGGACATATATACACTACCAAACGTAAAATAGATAGCTAGTGGGAAGCAGCCACATAGCACAGGGAGATCAGCTTGGGGCTTTGTGAACACCTAGAGGAGTGGGATAGGGAGGGTGGGAGGGAGGGAGACACAAGAGGGAAGAGATATGGGGACATATGTATATGTATAACTGATTCACTTTGTTATAAAGCAGAAACTAACACACCATTGTAAAGCAATTATACTCCAATAAAGATGTTAAAAAAAAAATAAGGTGTTTTGCACACTGCCTTGCACAGACTTGATGCTCAACAGTGTTAAATAATTACTATTATGGTTTTTTTAATTTATTTATTTATTGGCTGTGTTGGGTCTTCGTTTCTGTGCAAGGGCTTTCTCTAGTTGCGGCGAGCGGGGCCACTCTTCATCGTGGTGCGGGGGTCGCAGCCTCTCTTTTTGCGGAGCACAAGCTCCAGACGCACAGGTTCAGTAGTTGTTGCTCATGGGCCCAGTTGCGCCGCGGCATGTGGGATCCTCCCAGACCAGGGCTCGAACTCGTGTCCCCTGCACTGGCAGGCAGATCCTCAACCACTGCGCCACCAGGTAAGCCCTATATGTTTTTAATATTAACCACCCTCATAGTCATAACAAGCCTGTGCACTTTTTATTTCATCATGCTTCTTCTGCAGTCAGCAGCAGCAGTCTCGCGTCGCTAAAAAGGGAAACAGTGTCGTGCCAAACAGTGAAGCCTTTGCCATCACACAGAGCTACATTTAATTGTTCAGTCTGCCACTTATTAGCTGTGTGACCTGAACAAGACATCTAAAATGTCTGGTCTTCCTCAGTTTCTTCATCTGAAAGTGGGAGTAATAACATCTATCTCCTAGGCTTCCTGCCAAGATTAAATACAATAGAGCCCATAAAATTTTTAACACACAGTCTGATGCACAGGCAATGCTCACTAAGTAATAGCTGTTATTATCATCATCATCATCATTCCATCTTAGGCCTGTGTGCTTCAAATGCCTCATCAATCTGCCCCGTTGCAGTCATGACCCAAAGACCTTCATCCATCAATTCTTAGCTCTAATGCCACCTCACCCTTTAAAGTCAATCTCTCCACACATTACTTTGTTTATTTACTTCCTTGCAATTGCCACAATCTGTAATTAACTTGGTGGTTTGGGTTTACTTGTTTATTTTCCTTTTCTCCTTACTGAAATGTAAACTCTAGAAGAGGGGAGGGCTCTTTATCTGTCTTGTTCATAATAGAACACAGTCTGGCTAATAGAAGATACTCATAAAATATATGAGGAATCAAAAAGGGAAATGAAGAAAAATGCTGGTGAAGGGACTATTTCCAGGTTCCTTCAGTTATACGATCCACAGGGACAGAGACTTTCTAACTCCCCATTGTATACCCATACCCATCAGAGTAAGTTCATGACTGTTTGTTAAATGAATGCATGTATAAATTCTACTCTTAGGCCCAGCCTACTGGTCCTTGTGGCCCACAAAGACTTATCCTGAGGGTATCTGAAGAGATTCAGTGGGAAGCAGTCCAGGCCAGTCATCAGATATCTGCCTCATGCCTATGAGGCTGTGGTTCTCAAAGTTTGGTATGCATAGGCATCACCTGGGGAGATTGTTAAAATCCAGATTCTTGGTCCTCACGACAGCCAGTAATGGATTAGTAAAATGGGTAGGGCCTTAGAATCTGCATTTTTAGCTAGACTTTCTAGATGTTCCTGACATAGGATATTGAGGACCACACTTTGAGAAATTCTCATTAAAGTATCCACCTCGAGAGAAATGGTTAAGAGTTAGTCTCTTCCATAAACCTGTGGTTGCCAAGGTTGTGGGGGAGGGAAGGATTGGGAGTTTGGGACTAGCAGATGTAAACTATCATATACAGAGTGGATAAACAAGGTCCTACTATATAGCACAGGGAGCTATATTCAATATCCTGTAACAAACCATCATGGAAAAGAATATGAAAAAGAATATATATACACACATATCTGAGTCATTTAGCTGTACATCAGAAATTAAAAGAGCACTGTAAATAAACTATACTTCAATAAAAATTTTTAAAAAAGAGTTAGTGTCTTCCCACAAGGTGAGATATGACAATCTGGTTGAGGAGATAGGACAGTAAATCCTGAGGGGTCCAGATCAAGATGGAAAAGGAGGAGGATCCTGAGCTCACCGCCTTCCATGGACACAGCAACACTACAATTATATATAGGACGACTATCTCTGAGGAAGACTAGCAGAACAGATTTTCTACAACTAAGGATATAAAGAAAAGGTCACATCAATATAGGTAGGAGGGTCAAAGATACAACCTTATCAGAACAAATACCCCTGGTGCAGTAACCCACAAGTGGGAGGGATATCATAACTATGCAGACCCCAACCCTGCTTAGAAGTGAGGGGTCTGAGACCCACATCAAAATCCCCAGTCTGGGGGACCTGCACCAGGAAGACAAGCTCCCATGACGTCTGGCTTTGAAAGCCAGTGAGACTTACATCCAGGAGAGCCAGAGGGCTGTGGGAAACTGAGACTCTGCTCTTGAAGGGCTTGTGTACAAACTCACTCATTCCAAGTCCCAGCACAGAGGCAGCAGGTTGAAAAGTGCCTGGATCATACAAGAAGGAAATTTATTAACTAATTTTAGGGCATAGCCAGAGGGCAGGGATCTGATGGAACTTTCTCTGGGAACAAAAGCACTGGAGGGTGCCATTTATTTTACTCTCCTTTCACCTAGCTGGCCCATCAGTCTCCATCATTTCTGTCACTCTCCATCAATCTAGCTAATGCTGTGTGCCTTAATCTGGCATTTCCTGGGGACCCCCCCCACAACCCAATTGCCCTTGCTGGCCCCAGCAAAGTGGTTCTTGCCCCACCCCACCTGGGCAGTCTGTGTCAACCTGCACTGGGGCCCCTCTAAAGAGGCTCCCATTCCAGGGAATCAGCCCTATACTCCAGCCTGCCTACAATAGTTGCAGCCAAGACTCACAGCCAGGCATACTGAAGACAAGCCCCACACATCAGTTTGCCTGCAGCAGTCACAGCCAGACCTCTCAGCCAGCTGGCCTGGGGCAAACCATGCCCTGAAGTGCACCTGCAACAAACAAACCCAACCATAACAGAGGGTACACAGAGCCCACATAGAGAATACCCCTTGGAACACCTGGCTCTGGTGACCCAGAAGATTGCTCCACCGGGCCCCACAGAACACCTTCTACATAAGGCCACTCTTTCAAGACTGGGAGATATAGCTCATGTACCTAATACATAGAAACAAACATAGAGAGTTAGACAAAATGAGGAGGAAAAGAAATACTTTCCAAATGAACAAACAAGACAAAACCTCAGAAAAAGAAAAAAAAAAGATAAATAGTTCAAAGGAATAGTCATAAAGATGCTAACCAAACTAGGGAGAAGAATGGATGAATTCAGTAAGACCTTCAACAATGAGATAGAATATATAAAAAAATAACCAATCATAACTGAAGAATACAAAAACTGAAATGAAAAGTATATTAAAGGGAATCAACAGCAGATTAAAGGATGCAGAAGAACAGATCAGAAATCTGGAAGACACGGTAGTAGAAATCACCCAATCAGAGCAGAAAAAAAAAAAATTTTAAAGAGGATAGTTTAAAGGACCTCTGAAACAACATCAGAATTCTAACATTTGTGTTATAGAGGACCCAGAAGGAGAATAGAGATAGAAAGGGGCAGAGACTTTATTTGAAGAAATAATAGCTGAAAACATCTTTAACCTAGAAAAGGAAACAGACATTTGGTCCAGGAAGCACAGAGACTCCCAAAAAAAGATGAACCCAAAGAAACTCACACCAAGACACATTATAACTAAAACATCAAAATTTAAAATAATCTTAAAAGCAGCAAGAAAAAACAACTAGTTACATACAAAGGAACCACCCTAAGACTATCAACTGTTTTTTCAGCAGAAACTTTACAGGCCAGAAGGGACTGGCATGGTATACTCAAAGTACTAAAAGTACAACCAAGAATACCCACCCAACAAGGTTATCATTCAGAATTGAAGGAGAGATAAAAAGTTTCCCAGACAAACAAAAGCTAAAGGAGTCATCACCACTAAACCACCTTTAGAAGAAACTTAAAGGATTTATTTAAATGGAAAAGAAAAGGTCACTACTAGAAATAAGAAAATTATGAAAGAAAAAAATCTCACTGGTAAAGGCAAACATATGATAAAGGTAGTGGATCAACTACTTATAAAGTTAGTATAAAAAACAAAAGTAGTAAAATTATCTATATGTACAATAAGTAGTTAAGGAATACCCAAAATTAAAAGATGTAAAATATGATGTAAAAGACACATGGAGGTGGGAGTTAAATGTAGGGCTTTTAGAATGCATTTGGACTTAAGACATCATCAACTTAAAATAGACACATATATATATAGGTTGTTGTATATGAACCTCATAGTAACCAAATGCCTATAATGTATATATAAAAAATAAAGAGAAGGTAATCCAAACATAACACTAAAAATAGTCATCAAATCACAAGTGTAAAGAACAAGAGAAGAAGAAAGGAACTGAAAAGAACTACAAAAACAACTAGAAAACAATTAACAAAATGGCGATAAGCACACATCTATCAATAGTTATTTTAAATGTAATAAACTAAATGTTCCAATCAAAAGGCTTAAAGTGGCTGACTGGATAGAAAAAATGAGACCCACCTACATGCTGCCTACAAGAGACTCACTTCACATCTAAAGACACACACAGACTGAAGTGAGGGAATGGAAAAAGGTATTCCATACAAATGGAAAAAAAGGAAAAAGAAAGCTAGGATAGTAACACTTATATCAGACAAAACAAACTTTAAAACAAAGACAAAGTAGGACATGACATAATGATAAAGGGATCAATCCAACAATAGAATATAACACTTGTAAATATCTATGCACCCAACAAAGAAGTACCTAAATTAATGAAGCAAATATTAACAGACAAAAAGAGAAAATTTGACAGTAATACAATAATAATAGGGAACTTTAACATCCCACTAACATCAATGGCTAGATCATCCAGACTGAAAATCAATAAGGAAACACTGGCATTAGATGACATGTTAGACCAGATAAAATTAGTAGATTTATACAGAATATTCCATCCCAAAACAGCAGAATACACATTCTTTTCAAGTGCACATGGAACATTCTCCAGGACAGATCACATGTTAGACCACAAAACAAGTCTCAATAAATTTAAGAAGATTGAAATCATATCAAGTATCCTTTCCAAACACATTGTTATAAAACTAGAGATCAACTACAGGAAGAAAACTGGAAAAAACACAAACACACGGAGGCTAAGCAAAATGTTTCTAAATAACTAGTGAGTCAGTGAAGAAATCAAAGAAGAAATTTAAAAATACCTAGAGACAAATTAAAATAGAAACACAATATTCTAAAATCTGTGGACATAGCAAGAACAATTTTAAGAGGAAAGTTTATAGCCACACAGGCCTACCTCAGAAAACAAGAAAAATCTCAAATAAACAATCTAACCTTACACCTAAAGGAACCAGAAAAAGAACAAAGCCCAAAGTTAGTGGAAGGAAGAAAATAAAGATAAGAGCAGAAATTAATGAAATAGAGACTAAAAAACAATAGAAAAGATTAATGAAACTAAAAGCTACTTCTTTGAATAGGTAAACAAAACTGATAAATCTTTAACCAGATTTGGGGGGGTGTGGGGGAGGGGGCGGGGAGAGGCCAAAGAAATAAAATCAGAAATAAAAGAGAACTTATAAGTGACACCACAGAAATACAAAGGATCATAAGAGATTACTATGAACAAGTATATACCAACAAATAAAACAACCTAGAAGAAATGAATAAATTCCTAGAAACATAAAATCTTCCAAGGCTAAATCAGGAAGAAAAGGAAAAACTGAACAGGCGAATCACTAGTAATGAAATTGAATTAGTAATTTTAAAAAAAATCTCCCAACAAACAAAAATCCAGGACCAGACAGCTTCACAGGTAAATTTTATAAAACATTTAAGGAAGTGTTAACACCTATTCCTCTCACACTATTCCAAAAAATTGAAGAAGGAACATGTCCAAACTTATTTGATGAAGGCAGCATTACCCTTATGCCAAAACCAGATAAAAACCCTACAAAAAAGAAAACTACAAGCCAATATACCTGATGAACATAGATGTAAAAATCCTCAGCACAATATTAGGAAACTGGATTCAAAAATACATTAAAACAGTCATACACCATGATTAAGTGGGAGTTACCTTTGGATTACCCCAGGAATGCAAAGATGATTCAATATCTACAATCAATCAATGTGATACACCACCTTAACAAAACAAAGGATAAAGATCATATGATCATCTCAATAGACACAGGAAAAACGTTTGACAAAATTCAACAACCATTTATGATAAAAACTCTCAACAAAGTGAGTATAGAGGGAAAGTGCCTCAACATAATGAAGGTCACATGTGACAAACCCACAGTTAACATAATACTCAATATTGAAAGTATGAAACCTTTTTCCCTGAGATGAGAAGACAGGGATGCCTGCTCTTGCCTCTTTTATTCAACATAGTATTGGAAGCCTTAGTCACAACAATCAATCAAGAAAAAGTTATAAAATTCATCCAAATTTGAAAAGAAGAAGCAAAACTCACTATTTGCAGATGACATGATACTATTATAGAAAACCCTAAAGACTCCACCAAAAAAACTACTAGAACTAATAAATGAATTCAAGTAAATTGCAGGATACAAAATCAATATATAGAAATCATTTGTGTTTCTATACACTAATAATGAACTAACAGAAAGAGAAATTAAGAAAATAATCTCTTTTACAATGGCATCAAAAAGAAAAAAATACCTAGGAAAAAGGTTAACCAAGAAGGTGAAAGACCCATACTCTGAAATCTATAAGACATTGATGAAAAAAATTGAAGATGACACAAATAAATGAAAAGATATACCATTCTCATGGATTGGAAGGATTATGATTGTTAAAACGTCCATGCTACCCAAAGCAATCTGCAGGTTCAATGAAATCACTATCAAAATACCAATGGCATTTTTCACAGAACTGGAACAAATAATCCTAAAAGTTGTGTGGAAACATAAAAGACCCTGAATAGCCAAATCAATCTTAAGAAAGAAGAACAAAGTTGAGGTATCATGAGCCTTAATTTCAAACTATACTACAAACTATAGTAATCAAAACTGTCTGGTACTGGCACAAAAACAGACACATAGATCAAAGGAACAGAATAGAGAACACAGAGGTAAACCCACATTTATATGGTCAATTAATTTATGACAAAGGACCCATGAATATACAGTGGGGATAAGACAGTCTCTTCAATAAATGATTTTGGGAAAACTGGACAGCTATGTTTAAAAGAATAAGACTGGATGATTTTTTACCACATAGAAAATTAAACTTAAAATGGACTAAAGATTTAAATGTAACACCTGAAATCATAAAACTCCTAGAAGAAAATGTAGACAGTTCACTCTTTGACATTAGTTTTAGCAATAGTTTTTGGATCTGTCTCCTCAGGCAAGGGCAACAAAAGGAAAAATAAACATGAGACTACATCAGACTAGAAGGCTTTTGTATAACGAAGGAAACCATCAACAAAATGAAAATGTCACCTACTGAATGGGAAAGATATTGCTAATGATATAGCCAATATGGTTAAAGTGAGCATAGGAACTCTTGAGCACTTTGGGAGTGCATTGAATGGAGAAGCCTAAGTGTGCCTGGGGCTATAGTTCACCTTTGAGCTTGATATGAAGAGAGGAAAAGTTGGTGCCACAAAAGTAGAACTAAAGAACTTTCCCCTGTGTATCAACCCATTTGACTGAGCAGTGAGTTACCAATACTGTTGATATCCTCAACATCTCAGAAAAAAATGTGTCCTGATTTCAAAAGTCTGACCTCTTCTCATGGCATGACCTACCCCAGAGAGGCACTGTTAAAAGAAGTTTCTGGAGAAATGAATTGATTTTTGAAGTGTTTCTATAAAAACAAATGTGACAGAGCAAAACAACTTCAAAAATTCCATATCTATTTTTTTAGCTTGTTTTCAAGAGCTGCATGAATGTGGGAGAAATGAAATCAGGATGGATACTTATGAATTACATAAAAAGAAGACAGATTTGAGGGGATGAAGTTAACAAGTGTTCACTTCATTAGAAGGAAAACTGTCAATTCAATTAGTATTTATTTCATTTCTGCTCAAGGAAGGTCACTTCTATGCAACAGAATACTGAAAAAGTTTTTATTTCAGAAATTAAATAAATTCAAGCTAATTAGCAATCATGTTCACCTCCTTCTAAAACTGTATCATACTATGGCACAAAATGTATTACAAAATATGTTATATTCCACAACTGGAAAGTCCCTTATCAGCTCCAAGGATTACGTTACCACCCAACCTCAACATTTTTACTTAGGGGAAAAATTCATTCTAAAAATCATATTCAAAAATTTTTCTCTGTGTTTAACCATTTTTCCTCATTTTGCACACTCACTTAAAATTAGAGCCACAACAGGACAGGAATAAAGATGCAGACATAGAGAATGGACTTGAGGACATGGGGAAGGAGAAGGGTAAGTTGGGATGAAGTGAGAGAGTGGCATGGATATATATACACTACCAAATGTAAAATAGATAGCTAGGAAGCACCTACATAACACAGGGAGATCAGCTCGGTGTTTTGTGACCACCTAGAGAGGTGGGATAGGGATGGTGGGAGGGAGACGCAAGAGGGCGGGTATATGGGGATATATGTATACATATAGCTGACTCACTTTGTTATACAACAGAAACTAACACACCATTGTAAAGCAATTATACTCCAATAAAGATGTTAAAAAAAAATTAGAGCCACGAACTATTTTGCAATAGCCAAGACATGGAAGCAACATAAATGTCCATCAACAGACGAATGGATGAAGAAGATGTGGTATATTTATACAATGAACATGACTCAGCCATAAAAAGAATGAAATAATGACATTTGCAGCAACATGGATGGACCTAGAGATTATCATACTAAGTGAAGTAAGTAAGACAAAGAAAGACAAATATCACATGATATCATTTATATGTGGAATCTTAAAAAAATGATACAAATAAACTTATACACAAAACAGAAATAGACCCTCAGACATAGAAAACAAACTTATGGTTACCAAAGGGAAAGGGCAAGGGGAGGGATAAATTAGGAGTTTGGAATTAACATATACACACTGCTATACACAGAATAGATAACCGACAAGGACCTACTGTATAGCACAAGGAACTGTATTCAATATTTTGTAATAACCTATAAGGGAAAAGAATCTGAAAAAATATATATATATATGTATGTATAACTGAATCACTTTCCTATACACCTGAAACTAACACAACATTGTAAATCAACTATACTTCAATTTAAAAAAATTAGAGCCATGACTAGAATGAGGGAGTCTTTCTCTGCTATAGTTTTATAGCAGGTTTTTCTAAAGATACTGAATCCTTGTAAGAGAAAGGAAATAGACCATATTGAAAGTTTGCCTGGTCAATGTGAAGTGTTGGTAAAATTCCACTTTCTGCTCTGAAGGATTCTAAAAAGATGAGCTTATGTATTTAGTGTAGGATTTAACTCTCACTTCTGTCCCCTAAGGGATTCTTCCATTCATGGAGTTCCTTCGGAAATCAGGACAGCAGATGAGTTTGGGCAACAATACTAAAGAATATATGAGGGTGAAAGTGGGTGGTATTGAATAATCAGCTTACTGCGTAGTCTCAGGACTGTACTAAAGCTGGTTAAGTCTGGCTGGAGGGAACATTGGTTTAAAACAGGTCAATTTAGACATCTTCATGTAGTTGCCCTATAATCTATAAATAATGTCAATCTCATTGCTGGATGCTTAAAGAGTAGAGGTGGGAACAAGTGGATTTGCTGCTCTCTGTGTGATTCTAATCAACAAGGAACAACTGGTTAGTGATATGGAAGAGACTGGAACCTTGGAAGAGAGAGACAGTGTTTCTTGAAGTTGAACAAAAACAAAGAAAGAAGGGATTGTTATTTTCCTATACTATATATAGGATGTTTAAAAATCAGAGAAAAGAGCTTATGGAGGAAAGTAACTATAAAAAGAAACACATGTGAAGAAACTCTAAAAATTACAATCCCTGCTAAAAAATAAAAAAATAATAAATTAAATAAATTAAAAAAAAAAGCTTGGAGGGATCTTGGTGAGAAAAAGGAAGAACTGAGTTAAAAACCATGACTGCACAGGCCGCTCTCAGAGAAACTCCAGTTTTAGAAGAACCTGAATGTGAACAGTCCAGCTGACTCCATGGCCGGGCTCATGCTTCCCCAGCCCGAATGCCTCTTCCACATCCTGCACCACCACAGCACAGCTAAGAGCTATGATTAATTGAGCATTTACTATGTGTAAGGGAATGATACCAAACTGCTCTTTACATAGCATTCACTCACACTGCTCACCACAACTCTGTAAAGTACCATCTCTAGTCTAAAAGTGAGACCCTTGAAGTTCAGAAAAATTAAATGAATTGCCTTAAATCACACAGTTAATGAGCAGCAGAGCTGGGATCCCTATAAATGGGTTTATATTGTACTTTTAAACAACTTAGGAGGAAAGCGTCAGGGGAAGATGGGAAGGTGACATGGTGTTCACAGAGGACAACAATCATGGTGAGAAGGCAGGCCTACTGTGCACTTACTCTACGTGTGTCATCTCTGCAGACCTAATCTCCATGGATTTCCCCGCATATATTATCTCATTTAATCTTACCATCAATCTACTGTAGGAACTCTTATTGCCCCATTTTACAAAGGAGGAAACAGATTAAGTAACCTACCCAAGGTTACACAGGCAGGATTTTGAAACCATGCTCTTAGGCAGTAGGTTATGATTCCTTCCAAAAAGAGGTAGTACTGGTCAATTCCTCTTTACCTTCAATTGGTCATTTGGCAATGATTTGTTAACTACCTGCTGGGGGCCTGGCACTTTCTAGGCACTGGAGATACAACAGTGAGCAAAACAAACACAGACAAATGAAAAGCCCTGCTCTTGTGGAACTTAAATTCTTGTAGGAGAGTGAGATAATAAAAAACAAGATAATATAAAATACCTGTTATGTTAGATAGTACTAAGTAGTACTAAGTAGAAAAATTAAGCAGCCAAGAAAGAGAAGCAAGGAAGAAACAGAAAGCATGCACAGGAGAATGAAATTTTAGATAGGAGATCTACAAAAGGCTTCACTGAGACTTTTAAATGAAGAGATGAAAGGAGTGAGGGCATGAGTCATGTGGGTATCTGGATGAAGAGCATTTAGGGCATAGGAACAGCCAGTGCAAAGGTCCTGAGGCAGTAGGCTGGCTGATGAATTCAAGGAGGAAGTGTGGCTGAAATAGAGTGAGAGAGGAAAACTAGTAGGAGAGGAGGCCAGAGAGTTATTGGGCATAGAAGTAACAGGGAGCCAGATCATATAGTAGGTTATGAACAGGACATTGGCTTTTATTCTGAGTGAGCTGGGAAGCCATTTCAGGGCTATAAGGAGGGGAATGACATGTTTGAGAAGGATCAGCCTGGCTGGTCTGTGGAAAACAGACTGAAACAGAGCAAGGGTGAAAACAGGGAGACCTGTTAGGAGACTGTTGTTACAAGCATCTAATAAGAGAAAAGGGAAGCTCATCCAGGGTGGTAGCAGTAAAAGGGGTGAGGAGTGATTTGATTCTGAACTTTTTTTTTTTTTTTTTTTTTTTTTTTTGCGGTACGTGGGCCTCTCACTGTCATGGCCTCTCCCGCTGTGGAGCACAGGCTCCGGACGCGCAGGCTTAGCGGCCATGGCTCACGGGCCCAGCCGCTCAGCGGCATGTGGGATCTTTCCGGACCGGGGCACGAACCCGTGTCCCCTGCATCGGTAGGTGGACTCTCAACCACTGCACCCCCAGGGAAGCCCCTGAACATATTTTAAAGGCAGAGCCAGTAAAATTTGTTGATGTTATGAGAAATAATATAAATCAATGACTCCAAGGTTTGGGGGCTAATGAATTAAAAAAATGGAATTGCCATCATTGAGATAAGGGAGCAGATTTCAGGTTGGGGAAGGGAGGCATATCGGGTGCTCAGTTTGAGCTTGTTCAGTTTGTGATACCTATTTGATATTCAAGTAGAGATGCTAAGTAGGCAATTGAAGTATGAAACATAAGTGTAAAGTTCTGGGGAGCATCTGGGCTACAGCCATGAATTTCAAAATCACCAACATAGAAGAGTTACTTGAAGCCTGGAGACCAGGTGGGGAGCAACAGGAAAGAACACCAAGGACTGACCCTGGGGCATTCCAATATTTAGAGGTTAGAGGTGAGGAAAAACCAGTAAAGGAGAAGTCACAGTGCATGGAGAAAAGTAGGTCAGAAGAAATCAGAAAAGCAGGCATCTTGGAAGTTAAGTGAAAAAATATTCCAAGAAAGAGACACCAATTCACTATGTTAAATGCCTCTAATGGGCCAAGGAGTGGAATGATCATTGAGCAAGGATTTAGCAATGTGGGTGATATTGGTGGCCTCAACAAAAGAAGTTTTGGTGGAGTGAGGAGGGGAAAGCCTGACCAGAGTCATGGAGAGTTCAAGTACAGACCACACATTCAGAGACTTTTCCTGTGAAAGGAAATAGGAAAATGGAGCAGTAACTGAAGAGGGAAATGTGGTCTCTGGAGGCCTGTGTTCAAAGTGAAGGAAATCTTGTCTATACTCTGGTAAGAAGATCTGATGAAAAGGCATTATTTGGTAACACAGAAAAGAGCAGGGAGCGTCCCCGAGTAGGCAAAAAGCAGGGAGACCCGGTACCCAAGTGGAGGGAGCAGGCAGAAGAGAAGCCCTAGTGTATGGACACAGGCAGGAGGGTAAGTGGGCTGGAATGAACGTGTGGGAGCACCTTCTGATGGCTTCAGTTTCCTCAGCGAAGTGGAACGCAAGGTCACCAGTTGAAACTCAGTGAAGGAGGAGTTAAAGTTTCAAAGAGAAGGAAGAGGAAATCAAAGAATTGTCTAGAAAAATAGAAAATCATATTCGATCAGAAAATACAGTACAATTGATGGGTGAGGTTATGACCCACTTAGGGTTAGTGATCATGAATTTGAAGTGAGAACAGGCAGCACAGGTAAGTGTTTTTTCTTAGCCATGTTAATGGTGGAACTATAGGCAAGAAGGAAAAAATGAGGGGATTTAACCAGAGTTAGAGTTTAGCCAAGAAAGTACAGTAAAGCAAAGGAGAGTCGTGGGAGTTGAGGGTATACACAAAGGGGTGATGATAATGATTGGTCATGGAATTTAAACTAGGTAAAGAGGGAAGCAAGATACTGAGGATGCTGGTGAGGAACAGCTAAAATGTGACAGAATGAATAGACTGAAACAGGGCTTTCATGTACACTTGTGAAGCTTGTGTGCTGCACAGAAGTACCCAGCTGAAAAGGGTAAGTGGTGGCTGAAATTTAGTCTGTGTCCCACGTCATGGTCTACATCACCCATTAGAGGGAGTTGCTGACCTAGGACAGAAGACAAGATAATTAGAGGAGAGAAAGTCAAGAATCCTCTATATGACTATTCAAATTGCCAACAGTAAAGAAAGAGTGATGAGGGAATGGCAGTGAGCCAAAGCTAACGTCTTCAAGAAATTAGGCTGAGTGGTCCAAGTTGTGCTAATTGACTGCAACGAGGGAGTGGGGACTAGTGAGATTCATAGCTGAGTGATTTTAGTGGAAGAGAGAGAGAGAGAGAGTATGGTCCAGAGGAGGAAATGAGTAAAAGAATATACCGACTTCACCTCCAGGTCCAACAGTGCAACAGGGAAGGAAGAGAAAACAGCAATCTCCTGAGAGGGCTGCAGGGAAGCAGTGTCTTGGGGAGAGCAAGGAGGTGAAGAGAAGATTCAGCAAAGCCTTGAGGATACAGGGGATTATGCTGACAGTTGACCTTAAATTCCAAAGGGCCAGTGAAGTCCTTTAAAGAGGAGACGTAGAATCATAGGGGAATTAGTATCTAGGGACGAAGATGGCCAGGCAGTCTTGGGCTTCGTGTGATGAGTGACATGATAAGAGTAGTCCTGGTGGTCCCAAGGCCACAGAGGAGGTAAAGAAGGTATGTGTTGGCAGGGAGGTGGGCAGGGCTGGCTACAGGAGCCTGAAGAATTCTACTGCACTCGCTTGACTTCTACTGATGGAGACCTCCAGGCCAGAAGAAGGGGGTCCTACTCTTTTGACCATCTAACCTGGTGGTGTTCCATAGAGCTTTCTGTGGTGATGGAAATGCTCTGTCTCTGCCCTGTCCAAAATGGTAGCCACTAGCCACATGTACCATACTGGAAAGCACAGTTCTAACCCCATTCATGTCTCTAACCTTTTTGACCATTCTGTTAGTAGTACCAGGAAACCTACTCCTTATTTGGCCACCAAAGAAAACGTTCCTCAAATTATAAAGCATACAGTGAACCACATAAAACAGACCAGAAGCCCAAGGGAACAAGCATTTTCCCTTTGAATAAATTGAAGTCTACAGTTCCAGAGGAATTGTTACAGGTGATAATTAGAAATCCACACACATTATCATAAAGCTTAAGCCTAACAAAGTTCTAGGATAGATTATTACAGAACTGATTTCTGACACGTACTAAAGGCTGTTCACCAGAAGACCGCATTGGCTCACTAAGAGAACGTCATGGGAACCTCTCCAGAGACCACCTTACAATCACTCAGTAAATATTCTCTGCTGCTGATGACAGCACACTTTCACCTCATCCATGCGCTTCTCTCCCAGAAACAGCCTGATGTCCAAAGGGATCACAAGAGAGGAAGCATGACCTGAGCCTGGGGAACTAGCAGCAGAACAGCATAGAAATTAGGTGTCTCCAGATTCAGTAAGCAAAAAATAGAAGCACATCAGAATAGATTAGGAATAATTCAGTTGGGAACATCAAATGCACTAATTTCCATTCCCATCACTGCCTACATGGGACACCGGAGAGAGAAAGGAGAAAATAAAACCAGTTATTTTCAATGCTTCACTGAAAGAGAGAATAACATTGTTTTTTCCTCCTTTCCCAGTGGGTTTCATTACGCCTCCAGCAGTAACCACAGCACCCCACCTCTCGGCCCCTCACCATCGTAGATGCTGGATGTGAGTGGTCCTCCTTAGCAAATAGAGGGATTAAAGACAGAGAGAGAACAAGGGATCCAATATTGAGATCTCCTATCAATAAGCCACCCAGAAAAAAGCAAAAGGTTTTCTTTTCAAATCCTTTAAGAAAACACATATTTTGTCCTCATCTCCAGGGAACCATGGCCATAGAGCGCGTGTGTTGTATCACCTGTCTTTCTCCTAAATGCAGCGTCTCCCTTTGAAAAGCTTGGTGACGGCGGCTTGCTGAGGTTAACACAAGCTTTGCCACCACTGACCCCCAGGCGGACACGGTTTAATGAGTCAATAAGGGTTACCCTTCAACATCTATTAAGTCCCAGAAAGGGGAAGCTGAGAAACATCTGTCTCCTCTGCTTGACAACGGTGTCATGTGTGGGACATGGTTTCCTGGCTCTCGGAGCTAGCCACACAGCTAATAAGCTGAATTCCAGTGAAAGAGAAATCTGGGGGCTGCTGATAGAAAGCACTCTCTTTCTGTCATTCAGTCACAATGTTATACACTTGACCAGAAAAAAAGCAAGTATTCTGGAAAAGGCACCAGTTATAATTTTCAGCTGCAAATAAGTGGTGTTTTGTGGGCACTTCCTTTGTGAAATTTTCTCTTAGCATAATTAAAATTATGGCTACCATTTATTGAATACTGACTATGGACTCAGTAGGAACCAAAACATATACTTTAAATGCCCTTTCTCCCATCATCCTTAAACCACCTTATATTTTTTTTTCAGTATTTATATAATTGTAGATAGTTTATTCTCAATGCTCCAATGCTGTAGAATATGTATCTATCATAACTGACTTATATATTCTATTGTTATAGACTTTTCAATAATTTCCAATTTAGCACCACTACAAATAGTATTGCTATGAACATTCTACAACATGTCTTTTTAGAAATACATGTGCGGGCTTCCCTGGTGGCGCAGTGGTTGAGAGTCCACCTGCCAATGCAGGAGACACGAGTTCGTGCCCCGGTCCGGGAAGATCCCACATGCCGTGGAGCGGCTGGGCCCGTGAGCCATAGCCGCTGAGCCTGCGCGTCCGGAGCCTGTGCTCCACAACGGGAGAGGCCACAACAGTGAGAGACCCGCGTACCGCAAAAAAAAAAAAAAAAAAAGAGAGAAAGAAGTACATGTGCATAGTTCTACTGGAATCAAACCACCTTATATTCTTGACATCATTCAGATGATGATCTGAGACTCAGTCCAAGATTTCAGCTATGAGCTTAGCCAAGGTAATAAATGGTTGAGTCAGGACAGTCTGACCCCAGAAGCCCTTAATCATGATCATGCTATTGGATAAACAGTGTGCGAGGTGAAGCCAACAATCAGCCATCACACTCTGAGCAACACCCCCTGAGTCCTGCTGATTGTTCTGTAATCTAATCTAATAAAAACCACCCTGTATTACCTTCAATTTTGGCATATCTAATTTAAAAAAAACCTATTGTCTGACTTCTAGGTTTGATTTTCAGCTCTTGTGGAGCCGAATTAGCCTTCCCTCTCCCCCAAACACCCAATTAATGATATTATTTGTATGTGTCACTAGGCTAATCTAGGGCTCTGTAGGAAGTCATAATTGCTCTCGGTTCCTACTTCAAACAAGCCTCTAGGCTCATTTCAAGATCATTGCCAATTAATCCTTTAAAACTCTTCAAAAATGAGGAAGCTCCAGAAGAGCAAATATAAGAAAATATTGTAACTATGATAACGAGTCTTTGTGATATCTATAGGATATGATGAACAAAAGAAATCACATATTAAATAACTGACATTAAATTCTTGCCATTTGTTTGACACTATGATAAACCCTTTACATAATTTATCTTATATATCCCTCACTGCAACTCTAGTAGATAGATATTTACTCACTTTACAGTTGATGAAACTGGGGTTCAGAGAGGTTCCATAACTCCCCCAATGTCAGTCTGCTAATCAGTAAAGAACTTCAAACTGAATGGTGACTCCAATTTGTAGGAAAAATCAACTGGTTGAATCCAAAAGCCAAGAATTGTTGATTATTAGATGGGCAAAACCTCAGAGTAAAATTTGTGGTGGGGTGCTGGAGTGTGCTGGCTTTGCCTTTTCTTATTTAGTCTATGCTAAAAAATTACAGATGGCACAAATTCCTCTAACTAACAAATTCAAAATTACATCAGAGGATAGGTGAGCTGAAATTATTTAAAATAAATTCATGTAAGTAGTTGCATTCAGGCTCACAAAGCCAATTATACAACTATGGGGTGGAAGAAAGCTGAGTGGATAATGGCTCTTACATACATTTTCCTTTAAAAGTTAAAAGTCTTAGGTTACATTAGTAGATGTAGAACATCAAGGAGACTCAGTCTACGTGTGGTATGTTGAAACTAAATCTTTATGCCGAATTTTAAAAAGGAGATTCCCAGACTGAGATTCTTCTCAAGAAAGGCAATCAGAAAGGCAGAGCGTGGGGAACTTGTGCCATATATATTGAATGAGCTGAATCTTGAAGATGAGTCTGCAAAGGAAAAGATTTAGGAAGAAAATGTATGCCATTAAATATATACAATAGAGATCTGACTTGTTTTTTGCAAAACCAGAGCAAGAACCACCAGGTGGAAGTTGTTTGGGTGGATTTCCGGTGCTGTCTGACAGGACAGGTAGTGAAGTCCCCATGACCATCCTCACCCAGCAAGTGACTGAGTGAATGAATGAATGAAATGTTCCAGCAGGAGCTCAATGACTATCTCTCAAAGCATAGTGTCCAAAGAATCCTGAATTTGGGTGAAAGGCCGGATTTTCTGGGAGTACATAGGGCTTGTTCTGGCAACTGTGCAGTTGCTAAGGCTCATTCTCAAGGGCTAGGGCTCCTTTCACTACTTCTAAGGACAGTAACTCTGGGAACCCCACACTCCTGCCTGCATTCTGCTCTAAGGCCCATCTCTTCCTGGGCCAGATGTCTTTGACCCTCACAGGCCCAGCATATCAGGGAAGGACCATTTCTTAGAACTCTCTGTCTGGCACAACACTTAGCCTAGTGCTGCATCAACCCCCAGCAGAATGACAGGCTAGGGACTAACACCGAAGGCCAAGAGCAAGGTCAGAAAGTCACCGAGAGCTGGAAGCTAGAAAGTCCCTGCCCATACAGGGGACACGTGCCAATGCTGCCGATTACCCTCCACCACCCCCTCTCCCGGAGGAGGACTTGGAACAGCACCGTGGTTGTCCCAAGTCCCAGGCAGTGTTCCACACACATCTCAAATGGTAACTCCTTGAATTCTCCCACCAACTCCATAGGATCTTATACCCTTTCTACAGACTAGGAAACTGAGGCCAAAGGAGAGCTGATAACTTCCCCAAGATCACACAGTGTTTAAACAGTAGAACCAGGAATAGAAGCCAGGCAGCCCAGCCCTGGGCTCCTCCCCAAGCTCTTTACCATTTACTGAGTTGGGAATTTGTACTGCCATTCCCCTCTTCCAAAGGTGAAACTCCCTCGAGACAGTGTCTGACACTGAGCACATAATAGGGGCTCAATACATAATTATTGAATTCAATTCACGCTTGAAATCATCTGGAATACAACGCTGGTGACCAGGGTATTCAGATACATCCTCAGGCTGCAGTTTAATCCCTGGCATAAAATCTGCTTGTTCTCCACATTCTACTTTGCCTTTGTGGTTTTCATGTTATTGGCATGTTATTGTTATTAGCTTGGGTCTCAAGGGTATGTATCTGGGCTTAGGCAAATCAAAGATAAACGTGGAGAACTAAGCTGCTAGCCCCTTGTGGCTGCCTCACTTTCTTAAAAAACAAACAAACAAACAAGAAAAAAAAATCTCAGCTTGTCAACTGGTAACTCAATAAAGAAACTTCCTTTACCAGAAGGGACAGAATTTCTTTAATCTACTCAAACCTTTCTCTGTGACCAGGTTTAAGCCTCAAATTAGTATATTGTTTGTGAGTTTAGTTGAAAGCCCCCAATTTTATTTTTTTTCTTAAGTTTTTTTCGTGGGTTTTATTTTTTTTTTCCTTTATTTATCTGTTTTTTTTTTAATTTGGGGTATAGTTGTTTTACAATGTTGTGTTGGTTTCTACTGTACAGCGAAGTGGAGTTCCCTGTGCTAAACAGCAGGTTCTCATTAGTTATCTGTTTTATACACAGTAGTGTATATATGTCAATCCCAATCTCCCAATTCATCCCACCCCCCTCTTTCCCCCCTTAGTGTCCATACATTTGTTCTCTCATCTGTGTCTCTATTTCTGCCTTGCAAACTGGTTTGTCTGTACCATTTTTTTAGATTCCACATACATGCATTAATATACAATATTTGTTTTTCTTTTTCTGACTTCCTTCACTCTATATGATAGTCTCTAGGTTTACCCACATCTCTACAAATGACCCAATTTTGTTCCTTTTATGGCTGAGTAATATTCCACTGTATATATGTACCACAACTTCTTTATCCATTCATCTGTCGATGGGCATTTAGGTTGCTTCCATAACCTGGCTATCTTAAATAGTGCTGCAATGAACATTGGGGTGCATGTGTCTTTTTGAATTATGGTTTTCTCTGGGTATACAATGCCCAGTAGTGGGATTGCTGGGTCATATGGTAATTCTATTTTTAGTTTTTTTAGGAACCTCCATACTGTTCTCCATAGTGGCTGTATCAATTTACATTCCCACCAACAGTGCAAGAGGGTTCCCTTTTCTCCACACCCTCTCCAGAATTTACTGTTGTAGATTTTCTGATGATGCCCATTCTAACCTATGTGAGGTGATACCTCATTGTAGCTTTGATCTGCATTTCTCTAATAATTAGTGATGTTGAGCTGCTCTTCATGTGTTTCTTGGCCATCTGTATGTCTTCTTTGGAGAAATGTCTATTTAGGTCTTCCACCCATTTTTTGAATGGGTTATTTGTTTTTTTGACATTGAGCTGCATGAACTGTTTACATATTTTGGAGATTAATCCCTTGTCAGTTGATTCGTTTGCAAATATTTTCTCCCATTCTGAGGGATGTCTTTTTATCTTGTTTACGGTTTCCTTTGTTGCACAAAAGCTTTGACGTTTCATTAGGTCCCATTTGTTTATTTTTGTTTTTATTTCCATTACTCTAGGAGGTGGGTCAAAAAAGATCTTGCTGTGATTTATGTCAAAGAGTGTTCTTCCTAGGTTTTCCTCTAAGAGTTTTATAATGTCCAGTCTTACATTTAGGTCTTTAATCAATTTTGAGTTTATTTTTGTGTATGGTGTTAAGTGTTCTAATTTCATTCTTTTACATGTAGCTATATGCTTAGAGGCTGCAAATCTTTCCATTAAATTCAAATAGTTTCTATTGAAAGCTTGAAATTCACTCCAAACTGTACTTGGAATTAAGAAACATACAAAGAAAATTAAGACCAGGTCCTTTTCTTAAGGACAGAGGGTAAGAGGTTGTCCCATTGCTCAGGACAAAAATCTTGGAGTCTTCCTTGTATAATCTATTGGGAAATCCTTCAGGTTCAGTCTTCAAGATATATCCAGAGTCTGGCCAACTGCTTACTATCTCCACTAATACGCTCTCCCAAGCCACCATCATTCCTCACCTCCATTATTGCAATAGCTTCCTAGATGCTCTCCCTGCTTCCACATTTGTCCAAACTTCCTCCCAGAGTCTATTCTCAACACAGCAGCCAGAGCGATCCTTATAAAACATAAGGAAATGATGTGTTGGGAGGAGGAAATATTGAACCATATCCTCCAAACTGAGAAGGAACTTTGAGACTGGAAAATGAAGCAGGCAACTCCATAAAGTGCAATTTTAACATTTATCGTGGGTAACTTGCATATGGGCAGGATTGGGCAGACAACAATCCAGAGGCATTCTCAGCTGTAAAGGGGGTACAGGGGCATTTAAAGGGGCCAAAGCTAAAAATAGAATCTGACAACCAAGTGAGAAGCACGTCCACAGCCACAGGATCCGGGGCTTTTCCTTCCCCCCGGGGTGTCTCATGACCATGAACCATCTGTGTCAGCAAAAGGCATTCTTCCAGGTTTCATATCAGATGAAGGCAAGGGTATAAGCTGATAGGGAACATATCTGGCTTGGGTGCATTCCTTGGAAGTTAGGCTAAAGCTCAGTCACACAGAAAGGGCTGGGGTAGGACAGCGGGCCTAAGATGGAGCTGACAAAAATGGAGCCAGCGTGGTTCAGCCACATACAATGTCACTTCTCTGCTGAAAATCCTCTAGTGATTTCCCATCTCACTCCTAATAAAGAGCCAAACTCTTTCAAATGATCAAAAAAGCCCTAAATGGCTTGCCAGCCCACACTACCACTGCCTCTCAGAGGTCACCTCCTACTACCGGCCACTCAGGAAAACTCCGAGATGCCAGGCCCACTCCTTCCTCGGGGCCTTTGCAAGTGCTGTTGCCGCTGCCTGGAATGTTCTTCTTCCCAACATCTGCACAACTCTCTCTTACCTCCTTCCATATCTTTGCTACCTAATCTACTCAGTTATTTTATCATCTGGAAGGAACCAGGAACTCTCTTACAAGTCTTAGAGCCCCCAGCACTATTTCAGTGCTCGACAAATAGTTGGTGCAGAGTAAATATTTGTGGAAGGAAGGAAGGAGGGAAGGAAGGAAGGAGGGAAGGAAGGAAGGGAGGGAGGAAGGGAGAAAGGGTGGGTGGGTCGTGGCATGTCATTAACAGTTGCTTACAGATTTATGGTGTTCAAAACACCTTCACATATTTCTCTTGTTTATTCCTGACATCAACCCTCTACAGCTGGTGAGGCAGGTATGATTACTATCCCCATTTTAAATTTTAAATTAAGACATTCAAGTTCAAGTATAGGGAGTAACTTGCTCAAGGTTACAAAGCTAATAACTGAAGAAGCCCAACCTGGAAACTAGGTCTTTTGTTTTTTGCGGTATGCAGGCCTCTCCCCTTGCGGAGCACAGGCTCCAGACGCGCATGCCCAGCGGCCATGGCTCACGGGCCCAGGCGCTCCGCGGCATGTGGGATCTTCCCGGACCAGGGCACGAACCCATGTGCCCTGCATCGGCAGGCAGACTCTCAACCACTGCGCCACCAGGGAAGCCCTGGAAGCTAGGTCTTTTGACTTCAGATTCCATGTCTTCTTCTCTCCATCAAACAGAAAACTGCTTCTGGAGAACTGCGAGAGGTAAAGAAGTTTAGACCTGGGATGAGCAGAGCTGTGAATGGCATGCAAAAGAGTTTTGAATTCCAGGACATGGTATCGGCCAACGTGCACATGCCAAAGAGAATGTCCCCAGAGAATGAAAAAAACTGTCTGATCCAACTCCCTCACTGGATTAGTTAGGAATAGTTTTCAGCTGCTGGTTAAAAAAAAAAAGCCCGAATACAGTGGCTTCCATAAAACAAGAATATGTCTCTTACCTAAAAGAAGTGCATGAATATTACTCAGCCATAAAAAAGAATGAAATAATGACATTTACAGCAATATGGATGGACTTAGAGGTTATCATACTAAGTAAGTCAGACAAAGTCAAGTATCATATGATATCGTTTATATGTGGAATCTTAAAAAATCATATAAATGAATTTATTTACAAAACAGAAACAGACTCACAGACTTAGAAAACAAACTTATGGTTACCAAAGGGGAAAGGTGGGGGGGAGGGATAAATTAGGAGGTTGGGATTAACATATACACACGACTAACAACAAGGACCTACTGTATAGCACAGGGAAACTTACTCAGTAGTTCTATATAGGAATATAGTTCTATATGTAATAACCTATATGGGAAAAGAACCTGAAAAGGAATACATATATGTATATGTATAACTGAATCACTTTGCTGTACACCTGAAACTAACACAACATTGTAAATCAACTATACTCCAATATAAAATAAAAATTAAAAATTAAAAAAGATTTTTAAAACTCAAATGAGATATCCCTACATACCAATGAGATAAAATAAAATAAAAATATCTGACAACATTTTAAAAAGATAAAAGTTCATTTTAAAGAAGAACAGCCTATAGGTTGTGCAGAGGCTCCAGGGTCATTAAGAACCAGGCTTTCTGCATCCTTCAGCTCCACCATCTTTTGTGTGGTGGGCAGAACTCTAAGATGGTCCCCAAGATTCTTGCCCCTTGTGTACATGCCCAGAATAACCCCCTCCCTGTGAGTGTGGACAGTGCTGTGAATCGGATGGCTCTCACCATCATGATTAGGTTACATTATATGAAATAGGTGAAGAGATTTTCCAATGCAGTTAAAGTCCCAAGTCAGTTGATTTTGACTTAATCAAAATGGAGACTATCCTGGATGGGCCTGACCTAGTTAGGTGGGCCTGACCTAGTTAGGTGAACCCTTAAAAGGTGCTGGGACTTTCCTAAAGGAAGATGTTCAAAGCTAGCTTTTAAACCTTTCTGAGTGAGATTCACCAGCTGGCCTTTATGAAGAAAGCTGCCATGTGTGAGAGGGCCAGGGCGCTAGGACCTGCAAGTGGCCTCTAGGAACTGAGCAGGAAAACAAGACCTCAGTCCCACAACTGCAAGTAACTGAATTCAACCAAAATCTGAATGAGCTTGGAAGAGGTGCCCAAGTTCCAGATGAGAACATAGCCCAGCTGACACCTTGATTTCAGCCTCATGAGACCTCGAGCAGAAAATCCAGCTACCTCCTACCCAGAACTCAGAGCCAGAGGAACTGTAAGACAATAAACTTGTGTTGCTTTGAGCCACTAAATCTGTAGTAATTTGTTACACAGTGGTAGGAAATGAATACACTAGGCATACCTTTTATTCCCGAGCACTTCAAGGTTCAAGTTGGCTGTTGAAATTCTGACATCTGCACACCAGGTAGCAGGAAAGAAGGAAGGAAAGGCAAAAAGGAAGCCCTGCCACTCAGGTACCACCTACTTTGAAGCAGCCCTAAGTCGCCATAAGTCCACACAGAACTTCACTGAGATCTCCCCAGCCAGACATATGTGGCTACACTTCCTGCCAAGGAGGCTGGGAAATACACTTTTTTGGTGAGGCATTTTGTCACCTCCAATAATATAAGGAAGGGAGACTGGCCACCAGGGAGGTCTCTCTCATACAGAGACTGAAGCCCTGAGACGTTAGTGACTTACTTGCCCAAATCTTCAAGCCCTCTCTTGGGCAGGGCTGCATGTCCTGACCCTGACATCATGTGCCAGGTTCCCAGGAGCAGGCCCTCTATGGGGGCCAGAGGCTTTGACCAATGCCTGAAGCCAGCCCTCCACCACTCTACTGGGGTCCTTTCCAATTGCCTTGTCTTTCCTTTGTCTCCTGTGACCCCCAAGCACAAGGGCTGATCACACTGGGCCCACTTACACTATTTCACACCCTCCTTAGAAGGGAGAGCATCACTTTACCAGTTTCTAACAGGATTTTTTCTACTGATCAGAGGTTAAAGAGGGCAAGGGTAGAGAATGAACACTGGGGGCTCAGGACAGGGGTGGGGTGGGGAGGTGGCACTTCATAATCCTGTAGGAAAGGATGTGACTTAGAGCTGTTAAATCTAAAAGGTGGACCTGGTAGAAAGGGAGAGTGTGGGAAGAGATTTTAGAAACGTCATGGAGGTAAAAGTCACCAGATCAGACAGCAATCAGAAGATAAAGCACAAATGGCTAAGAGCCAAACTGGCCTTAAGACAAAGTACTTATCGGACAAAGGCAAAGGTGCTCTGCCCACAAAAACTAGGAAATTGGGTGTTCGAAACACCTGAGGGGAAAATCAGTTGTGCTCAGCAGAAGCCAAAAGTCATTTCAGCAGGCAGAGTCATTACAGAGGCAGCTAGAAATGATGAAATGATAGGAAAATTGGGGGTAAAAGGGTAGATCTGGGAGTTGTTCACGTAGAGAAACAGGAACAATGTCTGGGGTGCAGTGAGTGCTAACTGCTTGATCACACTGTGGGGTGAAACATTTTGCAAATGGAAGTGGGTTATCATTGTTCTATCTATGCAATTACAGAGCATCATTTCCCTCACCACTAATGAGAACTCTGGGTGAGTTTCCACAAGATTTGCTACATTTCCTGGTCTTTGGTGATCTTGTAACACCAGCTCTGCCTTTAACTCCAGGCATTTCCTTCAGAAAGCAAATTCCTTTCATATTACAAAGTCTGTCCTGGTATGTATGATAAAATAAAAAGATGCCGCTCTTGCATCAATCTGGAGTGGCTCTGCAATTTTCAAAAATTAAATGGACCGATGATGTCTCTCTCCATGGCCTGTCTTCATAAAAATTATTATTACTTATGAGTGCACGCATCACTTACCAGGCACCAGTGAGAAAGAGGAATTGCAGAGACTAATAAAGTCAGTATTTTTAATAACTATGTGACAAATCCCTACAACATGAGCATATGTCCCACTACACAAGCAAAAACTAAGAGAGAAGCAGTTGGTGGGTGCTTAGAAATACAGGTTCTGGAGTCGGGGATCTTGGGTTTGATCTGTCCCAGTGCCTAGTAACCTAGTTTAGCAATTTGGTTCATTGTTTAACCTCTCTAAGCCTCAGTTTCTTCATCTATAAAAATAGGGGTAATAATAGTACCTGCCTCATAAGAGTATTGTGAGTATTTAATAAGAATTATTTCAAGCCCTTAGCACAATGTCTGGATTAATAAACATTAGCTATTATTATTTAGAGAGTTGCCTCAATTCGCTGTTTTGTTGTGCCTCTGAAGTGCTAACCTGTAATTCCAATCTGCTCACTTGCATCCAACTCCACAAGCCACAGCAATATCCAACAACCCGTGTATATTTCTGAAACCAGAAGGCATCTTATAAGTTGCATATCCAGTCAAGGATGTACAACCAAGGATGTGCCAGACCCTCTGGGCACCAGTGGTATTGAAAAAGCTTCCCTAGTTGAGAACATCTGACCTACTCTAAACTTCTTGTTTCCCAGAGGAGCAAACTGAGGCCCAGAAAGATGAAGAATCTTCTAGGTTCCCAACACCATTTTCAGGGTCTGCTTATTGACAGACTGGCTCAGGCCTGAGACTGGCAGCCAAGTCTCTTGACTCTGATTGCACAATTTTGGCATCACCTCAAGCTGCCTTATGGAATTCAACAAGCATTTCCTGAGAAACCACAGTAGGGGTCATGAAGGAGAGCAAGACAGTGACCCTGCCAAGAACGGCATTGAAACCTAATCAGGGAAACAGGCATTGGTGGTGTTAAGAATTCTAAGAGAAGTGCCAACAAAGTGCTAAGAAGGTTTAAGTGCTACCTCTAACTCATGAAAGTTTCATGAAGAAAGTAAGTTTCTACTGGATTTTAAAGGCTAAGGGGTAAAGGGAGTCATTCGCAGTAGAATAAATCATTTGAGCAAAGGTCCAGAGGTTTAGAGAAAGCTTATAATCTTCTTGAACTGATGAAGGAGATGGACTATAGAACTGAAACATCTGGGTTTGGGAAAAGCCAAATGTATCTTATCAAGCTGCAAAGAGAATAAAATACTTCTTCTCTTCTCTTCCCAAATGATTCAAAGAGCGTCTGCTTTCTGCTTGCCACTCGTTCTGAAAGATGAAATGCCGGAGATGGTAGCACCAAAAAACAATTCCCATTGGATTCCACTCTGAAGACATTCAGGGGGGTGAAGAGGCTCACTACTCATTCCTTGGAAAAGTGGAAGCAAACCGGAATACCTCAGGCCCTCCATTGAAAAGTTAGGGACATGCTGGTGGAGGTGACTATGACAACTACCATCATTATATTTGGTCCTGCTTGAGAAAAAGTAGGAATGCCAATTTTTTTTTAAAATATCTTTATTGGAGTATAACTGCTTTACAAAGTTGTGTTAGTTTCTGCTGTACAACAAAGTGAACCAGCTATACGTATACATATATCCCCATATCTCCTCCCCCTTGCATCTCCCTCTCACGCTCCCTAGCCCATCCCTCTAGGTGGTCACAAATCACCGAGCTGATCTCCCTGTGCTATGTGGCTGCTTCCCACTAGCTATCTATTTTACATTTGGTAGTGTATATATGTCCATGCCACTCTCTCACTTTGTCCCAGCTTCCCCTTCCTCCCCTGTGTCCTCAAGTCCGTCTCTATGTCTGTGTCTTTATTCCTGCCCTGCCATTAGGGAACTCCAATATTTTTAAATCACTGCTTTGCTCTGGAGTTCCAGTAAGCAATAACTACAGCTTTCTATCACAAGATAGAGCTATTAAAATAATAGAAGTAACATAGTTCCAATTTTCTTTACAACCATACTAAAATGTTAAGAATAGTTTTAAAATAGATGAATCCTCTGATCTTGTCCTGGTTAGCTGTTGCTGTGTAACAAATTGCCTTAAAACTTGATGGCATGAAACAATTATTTTACTTTGTTCATGGATTCGAGTAGGTTAGGAATTTGGAGAGGGCACAGGATATAATGCATATCTCTGCTCCTTGAGGAGATTCAAAGGCCAGAGGCAGGCTAGTATCATCTGGAGGCATTTTTAGTCACTGGTGGTTGATGCTGGCCGTCAGCTGGGACCTCAGCTAGGCTGTCCACCAGTACACCTACATATGGCCTCTTCACATGGACCAACAGGGGCTTGCTCACAGCATTGAGGCTGGCTTCTAAGTGTGAGTGTTCCAAGAAAGCAAGACAGAAGTGCATGGCATTGCATAATCTAGCTTTAGAATTCATATAATATCAGTCTTGCCATACTTGCTTAGTTGAGGTAGTCACAACGTCACCCATGTCCAACAGGAGACATAGACCACATCTCTCAATGGGAGATGTGTCAAGATCACAGTGCAAGAAGAGCACATGAGATAGGAGATATTACTTCAGCCATCTTTAGAACATACTATCTGCCACACATCCCAAGTTAGGATGTGTTAGTTAGGGAGTTTGGGATTGACACGTACACACTGCTCTATTTAAAATGGATAACCAAAAAGGACCCTACTGTATAGCACAGGGAACTCTGTTCAATATTATGTAACAATCTAAAAGAAAAAGAATTTGAAAAAGAATAGATACATGTATATGTATAACTGAATCACTTTGCTATACACCTGAAACTAACACATTGTTAATCAACTATACTCCAATATAAGATAAAAATTAAAAAATAATAAAAAATAAAGTCTATATTATTTTCACACTTCCTTTTAAGTAAGTGAAAACGTGTTTATCCAATAGATGATGATAAATACATTCACAGAAATCAATAAATACTAAGTGAATGAACAAATGAATAAACACTTGGCTCTAACTGGCAATCATTTATCAGAGTGCTAAGGAAATGGCTTAACTTAGTTTTGATAAAACAAGAAAATTCCTTTGGAGGGTAAGCCTGGAAAAATACCACAGTAGAAAACTCTGATGGCCAATTTGGACTCTGAAATGGGGGAGGAATGGGTCAAGGCTAACAATAAAATTGTGAGTGCTTCCAAACTTTCCTCTACAAAGCTTTTGAGGGGAGGAGTTTTTATTTCTATTTTTCTTTTCAATAATAACTTGAAGATTTCATAGACAATTTAAATAATTCCCAGTTGAGATATAGGTAAACCTATCTAAGAGAATTAAACATCCTTGGAACACTGAAAGATTTGGTTTTCATGTTTAATTCTTTGGACAATTTTTCCTTCCACTACAGTCTACTAATTAGAGCACTGTTTGCCTGATCTAGAATTTGAAACAATTTCTTGTCATCTCCTCCCAACACTACTCGCCGGTATTATTCCAGGAGGCATTGGATTAAACTTTTGAGGAAAGCAATCTTCTGTCATTTTTTTTTTTAGCATCTTTGTTGGAGCGTAATTGTTTTACAATGGTGTGTTAGTTTCTGCTTTATAACAAAGTGTATCAGCTATACATATACATTAAACCTTTCTTGGAAATTAATTATCTGAATATTAGTTCTACCTCAATGAACTGCACAATGAAAAGTGATCAAATAATTTTAAGATCTCACTGTGACCTTTAAAATGTATTTAGGGACTAATAAATGAGTAAGTAAATTCTCAGTTCCTCAGATGTTCTAAGAATTGGCAGAGTAGGCAGAAAACTAAAAATCTTCAAGTATTGGTTAGACATAAATGAACACAGATGAAAACAAGAATAACCTCAAGGCTTCCAGACTATGACTGTTTTTCCCTAAAACTTTCTCTTTCAGTATCCTTGATTTAACATTAGAAGTTCTTTAACATTAAATGAGCTGAATGATGACCATTTATATCATTTTAGTATTTATAAATCTGTCCCAGATAGGTACTGGAGCACAGAGACCAATTCATATTTCACATAATTCAGTATGCTTCTTTTTATTTCTCTATTGAACAGAAAAATAGTAACTCTCAAGACTGTAATCTCCTTTTTAAAGGGACCATTAATGATTTACAAGGGTGGGGGCTTTTTTTCCAAAGGAAGGGAAATAAAACTTTGTATGCATTCTCTTCCAAGACAGCTTTTTCAGAGCACTGATATGAAAAAATTATAAAGCATTGAGAATAATTAGAACCAAACCCAACCCACCTCTCCCCTTGGCATCCTGGGCCCTTCATAATCTACTCTTTTTTTTTTTTTAGTATTTATTTGGCCGCACCAGGTCTTAGTTGCCACGTACAGGATCTTTTTAGTTGTGGTATACAGGATCTACTTCCTCGACCAGGGATCGAACCTGGGTCCCCTGCACTGGGAGCACAGAGTCTTAACCACTGGACCACCAGTGGAACTCTGGAAGTTCCTACAATCTACTCTTTACTTGCCCTTCCCATCACTTCTTTCTCCATCAGCCTTACCCTTTCTACTCTTAAGCTCAAGAGAATCCCTCTCTAAACCCTTTCTGGACCCATGTCTGGGTCATTCTCCTCTGCTTCTCCATTTACAGCACCCATCATCCTCTTCCAAGATCTAGATCAAATGCCATCCTTGGCTTGGATTAAGGACCCAGGAATCCTTAATCACACTAGCTTCCCCTCATCTTGTAAAAATAATATAACATTTATTTCATTCTGGTTGTGTTTTAAGTGCTAGCTCTTTGCATAGCTGCCATTCCAAATAGATTGCAAAATGCAAAATCCCTGAGGAAGTGATATAGTATTTCATCACTATATTCCTGCACAGTGCCTTAAAGTAGGCTCTTAATTTTGTTAATGTTTACTATAGATGATATTTATTGATCACATACTATATATTGGTCTTGGTTAAGTATTTTAAGATATTATTTCAATTAACTTTCACAAGAATCCTAAAAAAAAGTACTATAGATATCATTCCTACTTTACAAAGGAGGAAATGAGATCACAGGATTTAAGTACCTTTCCCAATGTCAAATAGTTAGTGAAACTAGGATTTGAACCTGAGTGGTCAGATTCCACAGCCTAAATTCCTCTTCTCTAATTTTACATCTCACTTGACTGCTTCTAAATCAATTTTAATGAAAGTTAAGAAACACACAGACTTTATTTATTCACTGAAAATGAGACTTTAAGGTAGGCAAAAGAAATAGCTGCATTTTCCTATGTATCATCTCTGCTGTCTACAGAGTAAATGGCAACAAGTGTCAGGTATTTGATCTCATAAGCCAACACCTAGATTTTCTTAAGATTTTTTTTAATCCATTAATCAAAGTAAATCCATCTTCCCATAATATGACACCACCCTGAGTACTAGCAAATCCTCTACTAATCATTTTATTCAGTATACAATTATGGGACATAAAAGAGAAAACATTCTTCCTTTTAAATTACTTATATCCACTAAGCAATAAAAAGGGTCAAATAAGGTTCAGGCTGTGTTGTGGCCAAATCACTGAGTCTGACATCCAATAGGCTGATTGATGTGTTTTTTAAATACTTTACCACTCAGTCAAATCATTTAAATTACTTCATGTATGCTAGCAATCACTGTGTTGGAAATGCTTTTTCCATGTACCTACTTATTATGTACAGCTTGTCCTGAAACAGTAAGAGATAAATTAATTGAGAAAAATTCTACCAATTCTTTTCTTGTCTCTCCAATACATTTCCCCACGTTGTTGACAGAGCAAGCTTTCTAAAATGCAACCTCGAATGAAAAGAAATGAACCTCATGTTCATAGCAGCTTTATTCATAGTTGCCAAAACTTGAGGCAGCAAAGATGTCCTTCAGTAGGTGAGGGAAGGAGGGAGGGAGGGAGAGAGAGAGAGAGGGAGGGAAGGAAGGAAGGAAGGAAGGGGAGGGAAGAAAGAAAGAAAGAAAGAAAGAAGAAAGAAAGAAAGAAAGAAAGAAAGAAAGAAAGAAAGAAAGAAAGAAAGAAAGAAAGAAAGAAAAAGAAAAAGGAAGAAAGAAAGAAAGAAAGAAAGAGAAAGAGGCAGGAAAGAAAGAAAAGAAAAGAAAGACAAACTAATGACCTAATAAATCTCCTGATCTGGAATGCCCTATTGGTACACTTAGAAAACTCCAAATTATCCTTCAAAAGAGTGCTCAGCATCACCCCACATGTAAGCAGCTCACTCCAAGCACATACTCTATGCTTTTTTGATATCTATAAACTAGTGTTATAATTACCTCTCTACTGTAGATATTTATGTAAATGGGTAATTACATTAGCCTGTGAGTTCTTCCAGGGACCCACTAAATTCTAGATCCCCAGCACCGAGGAGACAATGCCCGGCTCAAGGAGTTACTCAATAAACCTGTGTTAGCCTGAGCTTTTCAGAAGAGCAGAATCCAGGCTTTCCTCAGTCTCCTCTGAGGCCTGGGTCTGATTAGGCTGCAGTGAGGCCTGTAATAGGAAGTGTGTGTAAAGAAGAAAAGTTATATGCATAAAGTTCTCATAGAGAGAAGAAAAAAAAGGGTATACGTAGAGTAAAAAGACATTAATAACCCAACAGTAACAAATATGGGGAATTAGAAATGACCTTGAACTACATTTTCCTCTGAAAAAACAATCCCTCAAAGAAAGCAAAAGAGGGACTTCCCTGGTGGTGCATTGGTTAAGAATCTGCCTGCCAAAGCAGGGGACACAGGTTTGGGCGCTGGTCTGGGAAGATCCAACATGCCGCAGAGCAACTAAGCCCGTGCAACACAACTACTGAGCCTGCGCTCTAGAGCCCACGAGCCACAACTACTGAGCCCGCACGCCACAACTACTGAACCCTGCGCACCTAGAGCCCATGCTCCACAACAAGAGAATCCACTGCAGTGAGAAGCCCGGGCACCACAGCAAAGAGTGGGCACTGCAGCAAAGAGTAGCCCCTGCTCGCCGCAACTAGAGAAAGCCCGTGCGCAGCAGCAAAGACCCAATGCAGCCAAAAATAAATACATAAATTTAAAAAGAAAGCAAAAGAAAAATGAACAATGGTAGGATAAGCAAAGCTGTTTATACCAAAAGAATACTTGGAAGATAAAGCATGAAGTGAGGGGACGCACATTATCTCTTCCCAAAGTACAGGTTTGTTTCAGGTCTGTTGCTCAGCACCACCTCCCCCCACCCCACCCCCCTGTCTGCAAGTCATGTAGTTTCACCTCGGCTAATGTCTTCAGTGTCCCAAGAATGATTTCGAACCCGTGAGGGGTAAAATTATTCCACTGATGAAGGGAGTTCAACTTGGCCATGATACATTCTGAATCCTAGGACAGTAACACATGCTCTTCGAATCACTGAAAGAGGGATTTTCTAAGAGCTTGACCAAAACAAGTATTTGTGTTACAGAAGAGGACTTTGTGCATATTAAAATTTTCCAAAAGTCCTCTGCTGGAGCAGCACTCACAATGTCTCACCAAGATCATTGGCCCAACACTACTTTTTTTCTCTGAGTTTCAGAAGATATCACTGCTTTTTGCCCACCTGCAGCTGATCAGTTCATCGCCAACCAGGTACTAAAACATTACGAGTGTAAGGAGACGGCTCACACCACAGTGTAACCCCAACCTCGTACCTTAGCAAGTCCTGTCCCCGAATGTAAGAGCCAGTTCTCCTGCTACTTTTCATAAGATTCCCATTAGTTCTATTTTAAAACACCATAATTTTTATCAATCCTTTGACTTTTTCCTAGGTCCATGTGTCTGTGTGTGTCTGTGTCTGTGTCGATTCTTTCATTGCACTAATCAAGTCTTAAACTTGGTAAGCAGTCATGCATCACAGACCTAAATGTGGAAGTTCACAAGCAGGGCCAGGTCTAGGGTGAGGGAGAGATGTCAAAGATGCAAAATTTAAAGAAACACCTCCGATCAGAGCGCTCACTGCAAAGCATCTTCACTGCCAGTCCTACTCATCTGAGGCTCTGGAAAGGGCAGCCACACACCTAGGTACTGGGTGGAAAACTTTATAAACAACCTCTCAAAAAACTGTGAAGTGTTCCCTTCACATAATTGGCTACTCCTCAGCCTTCAGGATCTAACTCAAACGTCTCCCCGCTAGAGAGAACTTTCCAGACACCTTCTCTAGAGTAAGCATTCCCTGACGAAATCTTTCATGGCATTCTCTTACATTTCTTCTCTGCAGTTATCAAAATGTATAATTACTTCTTGTTTATTGTTGGTTTCTCCTGAGGATGTAAGCTCCCTGAAAGCAGGAACTATCACTGTCATGTTCCCCATTATAGTCCCATTGCCTGGCACAGCGCCTGGCACATAGTTGAAACATAATAAAGAATTTGTTGAATGAATGAAATTTTACTGAATGGCTTTTGGGATGTCCCCCATCCAGGTGTGACCTTCCTTACCTTGTGACCTTACATAAATTGCTTAATCTCTCTATGGCTCTGTTTTCTCTAAAACGGGGATATTCATTGATTCAATGATTCAACACATTGCTTGCAAGGTATCTGATATAAAGTAAAGAGTAAATGAATGAATAAATTAATATCTATTTTCCCATTTGGAAATATAAGTTATATACTGTTTAAGTACACATGGCCAGTATTCTGGTTAGCTATGACCCTACAACAAATCACCCCAAAACTTAGTTCCTGTGAGTCAGGTATTGGGGAAGGGCTCTGCTGGGCAGCTCTGGCTTGGGATTCCTCATCCAGTCAGAAGGGGGCTGGAGCATGAACAGTGGAAGGTCTGGGGTAACAGGGGATTGGCTGGGCATCTCTCTAAACAGTCAGCCCTCTCTATCCACAGATACAACCAACCACGGATTGAAAATATTCCCCCCCAAAATTCCAAAAAGTACCAAAAAAGGAAAATTTGAATTTGCCATGTGCCTCAACTATTTATGTAGCATTTACATTGTATTAGATATTATAAGTAATCTAGAGATGGTTTAAAGTATACGGGTGGATGTGCAAACATTATATGCAAGTACTACACCATTTTATAAAAGGGATTTGAGCATCCCTGGATTTTGGTATCTGTGGGGAGTCCTGGAACCAATCCCCCAAGGATACTAAGGGATGACTGTATATGTGTAGATGGATAGATAGCTAAACTAGATAAACAGATGATAGATAGAAACCTAGAAACAGAGATATGTAGATAGAGATATTGCTTCAGGGCTCCTTTATGTAATGCACTAGTTGTGTTTCCTTACAGCATCTTGGCTCCAGGGCAGTCAGATGGCTTACCTGCCTGCACTGGACCCCAGTGCAATGTTCCAGCAAAGAAGGTAGAATTTGCATTACCATTTATGATCTACCTTAGAAATCACATAGCATCCCTCTTCCCTACTCTATTGGTCAAACAATTTCAAAAGCCCTCTTGGCAGGAGGAGTGCCAAAGTGATTTCAGATGTGTTTTTAAACCACCACAGTTCACTTTCTGAGCACAAAATATACAAGCAAAATTCATTTACCCTCTTCACAAGACCACTATATTTTCATTACATTATGGTATCAAGCTTGAGGTTCAAGACATTATCTAAATCAAATCCAAGTACTATGGTATCCCTTGGGTCCAATTCCTTGGGCGTGGTATTTTGTGTACAGTCCCTCTCAATGAGAAAAAATTTTTCTCAATTATGAAATAGAATGACAAGTTGTCTGTCCCACATACTTAATAAACAGTGGTGGAAGAGGCATAGGACAACCATTATAGACACTCCCTTTCATAAAGGGGAAAACAAGAAGCACATAGCAGTCTCTAGTCCATGCAGCTGAAACCCAGCTGGGCACATGTTGCCAGTTCCTTGCTGCAGACCCAATCCTTCTACCAGGGAATGTTTTTCTGTGGTTCTTGGCTTCACTCCCTACACTCTTGGTTTTACCAAGTCATTTTTACTTTTCCGTAAAAAACAGCCTATTTGCAGCTGAGTAGTTTTCTCAGCCTCCTTCTTGGTCATATTAGTTTGAAGAAACATAGGCCTCTTTTCATTTTGTTTTGTCTTTGTTGTTTTCAGTTCAATCTGATACAGTTCCTTTAAAATTTTTGTGGGATTTTTGTATATTAATGTATAATCCACTCCATTGAACATAAGCTATACAAATCTCTTTAAGACAAGCCTTCTCTACCTTGGGCTTCCTGTGAAGTTGCTATTGGAAAATTCTCTTAAGATTCTTAAAAGTCCTATTTAAACAGGCTCTCTCTGTTTAACAGAGAGAGGCTGTGAGGCATGCCCTCAAGATCCTTACAAGATGTTTTGTCTGTTTGAAATGATCTAAGAGGTACCACCTGACATTTTTCTGAGGTCTTAACCAAAGACATTACAGGACCTCCATGGATTTGATCTTTGCCCTCAAACTATTCTAAATTTGAGAGGTTTTTTTTTGTCATCTAGTTAGATTACAAATAAGAAACAGTTTAGTTCTCAAGCACAGAGAGTCTTGGCATCTTAATACTTCCTCTAAATTTTTATTGAAAACTGAACAGTTGCATTTTGGACTTATCTCTCTCCATTTGTACCTTAGCCCGCACATCTAAAAGAAAGCAGTTGGCCTTTTCAGCCTTCTGCCTGCAAATTTTCTCAGCCGGATCCATCGTTCATTTGGTATGTTTTCTTTTCCACATGACTCTAGGTGACAATTCTGCTACACTTTCTATCACCGTCTAACAAAGGTCCCCTTTCCTCCAGCTTTCAATAAAATTTTTCTCATTTTCCTTTAAACTTTTACAAGAGATTCCTCAAGGTCCATCAAGCTTCTGCTAACAATTTCTTCAAGGCTCTTCTAGCATCTGTCTGCTGCCCAGACCCAAAGCTAATGCCACATGTTTTAAGTTTTTGTTATAGCAGAACCTCACTCCAAAAAAAAAAAAAGATGAAAACAAAAATCTGTTCCATTTATCTATTGATGTGTAACAAATCTCCCCAATACTTACTGTCTTCAAACAACGGCTAACATTTTATTATGTCTTATGGTTTCTGAGGGTCAGGAATCTGAGAAGGGCTTCACTGGGTAATTCTGGCTTGGGGGCTCCCATGTGGTTGCTGTCAAATAGTGACTGAAGCTCAACAGTAGTGGGGTTGGAGCAACTGGGGGCTAGCTAGGCATCTCTCTCTCTCTCTCTCTCTCATCATCTCTCTCTCTCTCTCTCTCTCTCTCTCTCTCTCTCTCTCTCTCTCGTAGCCCTAGGGCTTCTCCATGAAGTCTCTATACAAGGGCTAACTTGGACTTCCTCACAGATGGCACCTGGGGCTCCAGCATGAGTGTTCCAGCAAGCGAGGCAGCACTGCATCTCCCTTACGTCTTCTCTTCGGAAGTCACATAGCATCACTTCCACCACACTCCATTGGGCAAATAGTCAAAAATCCTTCCCAACTTCAAGAAAAAGAGCATAAACCCCATCTCTTGATAGGGGGACTATTAAAAAAAAAACTGCAGATGTGGTTTCAAACTGCCACATCCAGTAAGCAGCATAGTTACAACTGAATTACTTACTCTTCATTATATTAAAGGAAATAGATGGGTAGATTCATTCACTCATTCCATTATTCATTTATTCATACTCTCTAAGCTCCTGTGTATAACCTGTTGATAGAATCACGTTGTTTTTAAATGACCTCTTTTTTGGGGGGGAAGATTATTTTTTTATTCAAACAGAAAGTCACAAATATAATCATCCTCATCAGTTCACTCAGTTCCATGTAATTAATTTTTTCTCATCTTGATCTTTTGTTAGCACTTTTATGAGTTCATCAGTTTTCCATTAGAGTTCTGAAAATGCTTATTCATTCAGTTCAGCAGTACAGTCAGTTACCAGAAACCTGTACTTGTCAGAGTCTTTTCCACGAATTCTTTGAAGATGAAACCCTTTTATAGGAACATATTTGCAAAAGCATCCGAGTACACCCAGAACTGTCTGTAAGTGACAAGACTTACAATGACTTAAAAATGACCATGGTTAAAGATTTGATGAAAGTTCATAATAATGCAATTGACAAGGAAATTTAGTTATTTCTGAGATATACATTTTAAAGTAATAACTAGAATTATGACTTATAACATTATACCAGAACATATAAGATTTTTAGAAATTTCATGTAATGTCTGAAACATTTATATTAACATATTTCCATACAAATAACCCAAAGAAAGTTTAGTATTAGTTGTTTTGTTTGTTTGTTTAAGCTGCAGCTTCTTATTAGTCATCAATTTTATACACATGAGTGTATACATGTCAATCCCAATAGCCCAATTCAGCACACCACCATCCCCACCCTGCCGCGGTTCCCCCCCCCCTTGGTGTCCATACGTGTGTTCTCTACATCTGTGCAAATGACCTCATTTTGTATCTGTCTCTTCCTTTACACTCTTACATCCCTGTGGGTGGGAACTATTTTATTCATCTTTGTATCTCCATTATTCAGTGCAAAATCCAACTCATAAAATATGGCTAACTAATATATGCTGACTAAATGGATGAATAAATGAATAAATTGCAGTTTTACCTTGTTTACAAATATTGAAATGGAACATTTCCTATTAAGTAATGAATCACCAGAAACTAAATTTATGTTTCTATTCCCTGTTGCCAGAAAACTTTGTTCCTATTAAGAAAAGTCAGTATCATAATTCACATTTATATTGGCTTTATTTTACAAATGTGCGTTTTCACATCATTTTTTGTACCACTTTTTGACAGAGTCATTTACCTACATAGACTACAGAGAAGATACCCCTGGGCCCAGCATCCTAACAACTCAGGCAAATGTCAAAATACCTCCCAAAAGAATGTTGACCTAATCACAGCACAGCACTGACTGCCTAACATGGGGAAAGTGACAATAGAACAACCTGGTGAAAGGGCAGTAGGAGCAGGAAAAACTGTTGTGGCAGAGATACGGCCCTCGTGAAAAAAGGAATGAAGCTCTGCTGTAATTCTGGGGACATGTCCATCTCAAGGAGACTGAGCTAAGGAAACTTCTGCATAAGACTTTCAGGGGATGGAGGAAGTAGGGGGAAAGGACATGCTAATTATGCATGCTAGGGTGGTCGGGGGCACGGGAGGAGTGTCAAGAAGAAAAAAAAATAAGAAAGAAGATAACTAAAAGATCATGGTGAAGATTTTAGCAGAGGGAGGCCAAACAGGCAGATTCCCTCTCTCAACCTCCACACCCTCACCTAAATCCCAAGTTCCTCCCAAGACGAGGATTGGTTCAGGAAGCTGTCACATGCTCATCATCACTGAGCAGGAAAGATGTGGCTGACCTCCAGGCACTGCAGCCCTAGAGCTTAAATGCAAAAAGGGGTGTTTTATTGTTGTTTTGAACTAATTTATATAATGATCCATTGAGGTAGGTGGGTCAATTTGTCTATTCACTCACATAACTGTTTGGTTCCTTATAGCAGCTCCTTTATTTGCTCCTGAAGAATGGTATGAAACAACTGTTTAAGGAATAACACTTACAAGAGAAGATGCTTTCTAAACCCTTCTTGCTATCAGGGAGAGGACACCTTGTGTTTTCTCGGGAGTCGTACAAGTTCTGGGGTGCAGTGGGTAGATGGATGAGGTAGTGGGTGAGCCAGTAGGTATATAGAGAAGCTGAGAATGAGCTAAGAGTGTACAGAGATAAACAACTATAAAATTAAAATGCATTTTTTCACAACAAATTCTGATTTGTTGAGAATTGTTGTTTATTTCTCACCCTTGAGCTAACCATGTATATTCTCATTCAAAAGTTATCCAGAAAATTATCAAAATTCTCAAAACAAAAAAAGTATTGCATGTATAATATGTCTTTGGGAAAACTGAACCCTTTGTCAAAGACATCAAATGTTGATACCATGAAAAATGATTCTATTAGTCATGAGTGTGACTGAGGTGAGGTTAGCAGAGCTTCCCACTCTACTCTGAGATGAAGTCACACAGGACGGACTTACTGGAGGACATCAAAATGACCTGAGCACTCATGTCATTTGATTTCAGTCTCTGATCAAAATGGTGCCTCAATCAGGTTTCCTGTTTTTCCACCCTGTTACACAATGATCCATTAAGGCAAGTGGATCAATTTGATCAGCCATCCATGCAACTGTCTGAGAACAAAATTTACAGTTCACTTGCAAAAGTTGGCATCATGTAAATACAATGCCTGAGAGTCAGTTTAGAATCTCTGTTTACCATACTATCAATCTCTTCTAGTGAACAAAGAGGAAAAAAATATCAAGCCTTTAATTACATTTAAATGAGGACATTTTCCATTCCCTCATACACACTCTTCAATCAAAGAACCTAAAGGCACTAATACCAAGTGAATCATTTTATGCCTGCTTTTGCAAACAACTCAGTTTTTTCCCAAATTTTGGAACTAGAAAACTTTGAGACACTTCTAAGCTTCCCCTTATATTTAGTCAAGATGTGCCAGACAACTGCAGAGATGGAGTTATTTCTTGTCCAACACAGGATGGATGGCATGTGATTCACAGTAACTTTTACTATGGCAACAAGCTGCAGGACGTGAATTTATGAGAAAATGATGCTAGAACTCATCATATCCAGAATTTGATAATTAGGAGTTGGAAAGCAGTCAAGTTCTAGTATTTTGAACTGTAAAAGAGATCTAAGTTTAAAAGTAGACTTTTACATTTTATGTCTCAGTAAGTTTCCCACCAAGAGTAATAATTAGACAAATTTATAGATGATTCAAAACAAAAGACCTCGATTGAGACCTCGATTGAGATATTATTTATCTCAATATTATTCATTTATATATTAAATATTATTCAAAAATTTTTTTAAAACAGCAAGAGTGAGGTGCAAAGGGCACTCATGTATTTCTGGTAGTATAGTGTATTGGCAAAATCATTTTCGAAGGTAGTTTGGTAATAAGTATCATGATTCATAAAGGCATTTGTACTGTTTGGTCCAGCTTTTACAATTTGGATAACCAATCCTAAGGAAATCATTTTAAAATATATGGGAAAAGATGCTTTCCATAAGATTATTTATAGTAACAGAATTGGAAACAATTTAAATGTCTCAAAATTAAGAGAATAATTGTCTTATTGTGGGGGACAGCCAACAATATGGAAATGCTTAAGTAAACTGTGGTACTGTTAGGGCAATAAAAGCAAAGGCATATTTTTCCTTTTTGGTAAGTTCCAAACTTGCTATAAAGTGGTTATGATATAGCTATATTTTAAAAATAACATTTTAAAGTCCTTGAAACCCCACCAATGCATTAGAGTGTCGTGAGAGCTTCAACACTGAGGAAGTTTTACAAATAGCTAAAGAGGTAGCCTCATCCATACTTTTGACACTTCAATTTCTTCAATAGGAGATGTGTTTCTCAATATGAAGGCAGCATTTGAACAGACTTCATGAAAATAACATACCATTATACATTTTGTCAAATAATTACAGTTACTGTGTGCTTGGCACATGCCTGCAACCATGCTAGGCACGGGGGAGGAAGAGAGGCAAGATGCCCAAGCCCTTTAATTGCTGTGAAAAAGAATCATGGAAAAGGAGCAGGTACTGAAAATGAGCACACCCCAGGGTCATAGAGTGCATGAGGGGCCGTATGCAGCCAGAAGAGGTGAACAGACTCCCTCTGGGTCATTTCCCCAAGGACTATACTTCTGAACTGAGTCTGGAGGCATGAGCACAATTTCATCAGGCATGCAAGTCAAGAAAGGACATTCCAGGCAGGGACCATCAGGCAAAGACAGGAGAGCAAGAAAACCTTGGCATAGTCAAGGAGTTTCAAGTAGTTTGAAAAAAGTAGGATCAGGATACAAGGTTGGAATGTTAGGAAGAAACCAGATCATAAAGACCCTTGTGTGTCCTCGTAAGGAGCTTGGGCTTCAGGTAGTGTTTCAAAGAGTTTGAGTTTTTTTAATCTTTCCATTTTAATTAGAATTATAAGAAAACCCAAAGAATAAGGTCTTGATACAGAAACTTAGAATGGATTTTACAATGTTCAAATTCAGTTTCTCTAAGGTCAAACAATGGGAAAAAATTAGGCTGTTTGGGTAAACATAAAGTATAAATAAAAAGACAAATACAAAAGTATAAGTACACAATTTGAAACTGAGGTTTATGGATAATAGTTGCAATCATGTAGCAGCCTCAGCAACCAATTTATTTCTGTATTCTAGTTTGTGCAGAATCAAGAAAAATTCTAATTCAAAAAGCTTAGGAACTTCAAATCATATCAGGGTTGTTTTTGTTTTGGGTTTGTTTTGGTTTGCCCCCAAGACTTTACTTTGCAATCTCCTGCTCCTGAGATAAATGGATCTTGAAAGCACTGTAATAAGGAAGAACAAATCTCACTCCATATTAGATGTTTCTTTTACTTTAACCTTTGTATTCTATTGCTTTTGCTTAGAGTTAAGAATGTTGCCTATAGCCTGAAATATACAGGATCGTCCATTCTAAAGGCTCTGACCTTTAAGAGTATAACACTTTTCCATTCACACAGAGATAAAAAGCAGCAAAACAAAGAATAACATTTGTCTTGTTGGATGTTTACAGGAACATCAGTACCTGACCTACATGGACAAAGGATTCCTGCACCAAGAAGTTTGCAACAGCTAACCTCTCCCTTCCCTCATCTTGCCTTTAAAAATGCTTTGTTGAAATCCTTCTGGGTTTTTGAGGCATGAGTTGCCTGTTCTCCTTGCATGACCCTGCAATAAAATTTGGCTGCTCCAAACTCCAAAGTTTCGGTATTGTTTGGCCTCACTGTGCTTTAGGCACATGTAACCATCATAGCAAAGACTGGCTTAATCAAAACTCATCAATGGATGCTCAATCTAGGGGAGAAAGTTTGATGTGGAGCCAGATATATACATGTTCTTAAAGTGTCTTTCCAAGGACTGCAAGGGAAAAATAGTAACTGTAGACTCAGTGAAGAAACTGGACAACCCCATGATCAGAATGAATGTCAAAAGCCTCTGGATGTGATGCCCTGAGAAGGACACAGCGTTCCTTTTGTAGTATCCATGCTGGAAATGTACAACTGAATCCAATCATGACAAAGTATCATAAAATTCACATTGAGAAACACTCTATAAAACTAGGGGCCTATAATCCTTTTTTTTAAAATGCCAATGTCATGAAAAACAAAGAAAAGCTGAGGAACTATTCCAAGTTAACAGACTAAAGAAATGTGACGCCCCCCTGCAAGATGCAATATGTGGTCCTAGATCCTGTACTGAAGGAAAAAAAGCTTCTGAAAAATACACTACTACAACAATGGATAAAGGTGGCAAATGGGGACTTCCCTCTTGGTGCAGTTGTTTAGAATCCACCTGCCAATGCAGGTGACACGGTTTTGAGCCCTGGTCCGGGAAGATCCCACAGGCCGCTGAGCAACTAAGCCCATGCACCACAACTACTGAGCCTGCACTCTAGACCCCACGAGCCACAACTACTGAGGCCACGCACCACAACTACTGAAGCCCGCGCACCCAGAGCCCGTGCTCCACAAGCCTCAGACTTCCCTGGTGGCGCAGTGGTTAAGAATCCTCCTACCAAGGCAGGGGACACGGGTTCAAGCCCTGGTCCAGGAAGACCCCACATGCCACGGAACAACTAAACCTGTGCGCCACAACTACTGAGCCTGAACTCTAGACCCCGTGAGCCACAACTACTGAGCCCGCATGCCACAACTACTGAAGCCCGTACGCCTAGAGCCTGTGCTCTGCAACAAGAGAAGCCACCGCAATGAGAAGCCCGCACACCTCAACGAAGAGTAGCCCCCACTCGCCTCAACTAAAGTAAACCTGCGCGCAGCAACAAAGAGCCAACACAGCCAAAAATAAAATAAATAAAATAAATAAATTTATTTTTAAGATGGCAAATGGACTACAGATTAGATAACATATTATACAAATGTACAGTTTCCTAGATTTGATAACTGTACTGTGATTACATAAGAGAGCACCCTTGTTCTTAGGAAATACACACTGAAGTATTAAGGAGTAAGGGAGCAGGATATTTACAGCCTACTCTCAAATGACTTAAGAAAATAAAAAGAATAATTGCTTGTGTGTGTGCTGAAAGTCAACAGATATGGCCAAAAACTGATAAATCAAATACTATTATTAGCATATTATTGATATAGAACCCAAAAAGAAATTGAAGAGCTAAGAGAATTGAAAGTGGTTTCCTCTGAGGAGCAGGACTGGGGAAGGATGAAGAAAGGTAAAAGGTTTGTTGCTTTTCTGTACCATTTGATGCTTTCAACCATTCAACAAAAATTTAAGAATTTAAAGAAAATCACATTTACTGCTCTAAGTATTGAGACAGAGGGACTACCAGCAAGGGGAAGATGTGAGCAGACTGTGTTTTAGGAACAGCCCCCATGGTGAGTCTGGAGAATGGATTAGGAGGAAGTGATGGAGACAGTCTGTTGGAGCTAGAAAGTTTTAATGATTATTCTTCACATTTGTGTTGTACTTTATAACTTACTCTCTCACTCCATTATCTAATCTGAATCCTCACCGTTTAAAACGGCAATAATTAGACATCAGATTTCAGAGGAAATGAGCATGTAAGTGAGGCATCATGCAAAGAAAACATCACAAATGCGAGCCCCACTTAAAATCTACAATAAAAATACCAACAGTCTGCAGTTGCCAGGAAGCTCTGAGGCGCTTAATGTTTATCATAGGATCTGTACTGAACTGTATTGTAAATGTATCTGCTCCATCTTCTTTCCTCGAGGTCTTTTGAGACTTTATTCTTATTGGAAAAAGCTTACTGCTGTCCCCAAAGGTCAGTCGGTTGTCCCATCTTTATCTTCAAGCTATCACACCCCAACACTCCCAGCTCACTGACTTTTACCCCAAAAAAGACCAAATGGTCACTGATGGCTTAAACAGAGCTGTTCTCTATCCCCGGAATCTTTTTTTTTTTTTTTTAATTTATTTATTTATTTATTTATTTGTGGCTATGTTGGATCTTCATTTCTGTGCAAGGGCTTTCTCTAGTTGCAGCGAGCAGGGGCCACTCTTCATCACGGTGCGCGGGCCTCTCACTGTCGCGGCCTCTCTCGTTGTGGAGCACAAACTCCAGACGCGCAGGCTCAGTAGTCGTGGCTCACGGGCCTAGTCGCTCCGCGGCATGTGGGATCCTCCCAGACCAGGGCTCGAACCCGTGTCCCATGCATTAGCAGGCAGACTCCCAACCACTGCGCCACCAGGGAAGCCCCCCGGGATCTTTTTTAATCCTTTCCCATTTACCACTCTGGCTGCAGAAAAAGACTTGGTAGACTTGCCCCAGTCCGGAATATTGGTCCCATTCAGGCTACACCAGTCCCCACCCACCCCTCCTGAGCCCAGAGGAGAAGCAGAGATTATGACAATGAACCTCCATCTGGCCTTGGGCAGAGCGCTTTACTTGCATGGTTTCAGCCGTGTTCCCTTCAGCCCTGTGGGGGAGGTACTATTGTCCTCTCCCCTTAGCTGTGAAGAAAACAAAGCTCAGAGATATCTGGTAGCCAGCTAAAGCCACACAGCTGGTCAGTAGCAAAGCTAGGTTCAAACCTAGTGTGTGTAACTCCAAAAGTTTTGCTTAGGCACGGGGGTAAATGCGGCAGTATTCTTGGGTGGTCTCCCAGGCCACGTGTCCCTCATTCCTGTAGCTTTCACTTAAGGTTGAGTAGAGAAAGGGGTCTTTGTGAAGCCACAGAAGGCTTAAGGATCCTTTGCTTCTAGTTAAACCCAGGAGTAATATATTGATCTTATCTGAGCGGCCACTTGAATGTACTAACTCAATTCCTGAGTTTTAACTAGTATATAAAAACAGGCCTATTCCTGAAATGCTACGGTATGAAGCATCTGAGTCAGATTAAACCAGAGCATGTGCCAGGCTATTTTTAGAACAGGGCTGTATATAGGACATAGTTTTCTGGTTATGTCACAATCTTGCAGGTGTGCCTTCTATTCACATTTTGAATAAAAATAGATACATGTATTGGTGATAGAAAGATAAACGCAATACAGTTTCTGCCCTTGAAGGGTTCCAAGACTAGTTACAGGGACAGAAAAAGTAGAAATCAAGCAAAAGAATGTAAAAAAGAGGCATAACGGAGGCAGAGGAGCAGAGACAGCAGGAATTTAAGACACCTTAGTGGCCCGCTTCGTTGGTGCAACAAACTTTATTAGGTGCAGGCACTGCAAAGACGAAGATGCACAAAAACGGACACAGTTCCTGCTCTCAGGACACTTCCACCCTCATGGGAAAATCAGACCTGGTCAAACCACAGCCCAAGAACAGCATGAGATGCTGAGAGCAGTGCTCAGAAGGAAAGCTGTACTGTCATGGAAGACACATAACAAAGGACTTGACTTGGACAGGAGCTGGGATACTCTGCCCTGATGGGGACATGATTCCTGAGCTGAGCACTGAGGAAAGAGGGGCAGGGGATGGAGACCATTTCAGTCAGAGGCAATCACAGCCCTGTGATAAAAGAAAGCCGAGCCTTTCCAAAACATTGCAAGAAACTCAATGTGACAGAAGTGCAGAGAGCAAGGGGCAATGGGGACAAGATGATGGAGGAGGAGACGTACCAGGGCCAGTGCTGCAGGACCTGGCCACTGATGGTAAGGATACGGCTTGGGAAGATATAATGGTCCATATGGCTCTCGAGTCCCCATTTACCTCCTCGGTACCATGTCATTTAGGCAGCTGCCTTTCAGTAGCCATGCATGGTAACAGAAGTATCACAGACAAACATTCAGGCAGGTCATGCAAACTCTTAGTTTCTTCAATTAATAGAAATCAACATTTTGGCCAAGGTCAATGTTTTAAAATCTTTTCAATTAGGTGAAAATTTTTAGCATCAAAAAATTTTCCAACCTTCCTCCCTACCAAAGTTTGGTAGTACTTTTACTCAATCCTGATTGAGATATAATGATAAATATAATGATAAATAGCTACTATGCTTTCAGTCCAGACTTTAAGTGAATCTTAGCAAAGTAAATTATAGTAGCATCTATTGATATGTACATCTGAAAAAGTATAATTCACGTATGTGTGCCAGATTTGCACTTTCTTTCATCTGCAGGGCAAAGTTTGTGACCTATATAGATTTAAGGACCACTTGTAAAAACTATACAGTGCATGGGAGTTCCCTGGAGGTCCAGTGGTTGAGACTTCATCTTCCAATGCAGGGGGTTTGGGTTCGATCCCTGGTCGGGGAATTAGGATCCCACATGCCTCAGGGCCAAAGGACCAAAGCATAAAACAGAAGCAGTGCTGTAGCAAATTCAATAAAGACTTTAAAAGTGGTCCACATAAAAAACAACAACAACAAAACCCCAAAACTATATGGCACATAGCTTGGAAACCACCAGTCCAGATAAATTCTAAGATCCCTTTCAGCTCTGAAATTCTGATTCTATCATAATTTTCAATAAGAATGGCCTTAACCCATCTATATAATGGAGGAAATGGCAGAAATAAGTTCTCCTTTGACTCACACTGCATCTAAAGTCTTCCTCTGGATCACAAAACCAAGTGGGAAAATCTGCTTAAGTTGACCATGATTTAGCGAGATTCTAAACATGTGTGCTCTGCAGCTGATTAACACCTCTTTTTTTTTTTTTTTTTCGGTATGCGGGCCTCTCACTGTTGTGGCCTCTCCCGTTGCGGAGCACAGGCTCCAGACGCGCAGACTCAGAGGCCATGGCTCACAGGCCCAGCCGCTCCGTGGCATGTGGGATCTTCCCTGACCGGGGCACGAACCCGTGTCCCCTGCATTGGCAGGAGGACTCTCAACCACTGCGCCACCAGGGAAGCCCAACACCTCTCTTTAATGTGCTTTTTAAGCTCTCTGAACCGCTTAACCTTAGCTGTTCTGAACCTTGATGTCATCAGCCTTGATCTCTCTATGTTCAAATTTTCTCTGTGAGTTTTGCTTCCAGACAGTCCTTTTCCATATTAATGGCCCCACCAGCTCTGGGCTGGCAACTCCAGTATTGTAATTCTATAGAAAATCTCGCTTCATATTTCCAAGAGTTCCTATAAAAATCCTTAGCTGAGTCTCTCTGACATGGATTTTGCCTTGTGCCAGTCCCTGAACCAATTATTGTAGCCAAGAAGATGGAATTCACTGATTGTCCAAGCCAAGTGCCACCACCCATGACTTAAGAGTGAAGAGGTGCATGGGTTCCAAACGGAAAACCAAGGGGGTGATTAAATGAATGCTCAGTAGCCAAAACGGTATCTTGTATATTCTTCTGGACACAGTTTTCTGTTACAAATGACAAAAACCCAATTTATCTAGTTTCACCAAAAGAGAGTCCTAATTGGCTCATATAACTAAAACCTCTAATAGTAGTTTGGCTTCTGGCATAGCTAGAATCAGGGATTCAAATAATAAGAGAATTCCCAATCTCTCTCTCTCTCTCTCTCTCTCTTTCTCTCCCCTGCTTTCTCCAAATGGAAGTCTATGTCCTCCCCTGGCAAGCCCTGAGGTGCGTGATCTCAGCTCCTGAACTTTCCAAAGGAGAGTGGTCCTCTCCTTCCCTCCATATCAGGCTTCAGGAAGGGCTCAGAATAGTGCAGCTGGGGTCACATGTCCCCCCAGTGACAAGTCACCTTGACCAGGCAGGGCATGAGCTACTCTGCCTGAAAAGCTTAGAGCTCTTATGGTAATAATCTGAGTAAACACTTACACAGCACTTAACAACACCACTATTCTAAACAGTTCACGTGTTGTCTCTCAACTGAAAACATAGCACTTAAGGTAGGTGCTCTCATTATCACCATTTGACAAATGAGAAACCAAGGCACAGACAGGCTGTCACTTTCCTAAGGTCACACAGAAAGTGGTGATGCTGGGATTCAGAGCAAGCATCTCATTCCAGGATCAGTGGACTCAAACTACACTCTAAACAAATAGGCAAATAATTTCAGACAATGGCCAGACAATGAAGAAAATCAAAGGGGGTGATGTGAGTATGCCTTGGTGTGTGGAGGCCGCATTAGACGGGAAGTCAGGAAAGGCCTTTCTGAGGAGGTAAAGAACACTAGAATTAAGACTGGAAGGATGAGGTTTGTGGGAACATTGTTCAGTCAGGTGGAACCGAAAGTGCAAAAACCCTGAGGTAGGACTGAGCTCGGTGTGTTCAAGGACCAGCAGGACAGTCAGACAGACTGAATAATAAACAAGGCGGGGCGGGCACCACATCTAAGAGTCAGGCAGGGGCCAGGCCATGTAGGGCCTCAAAGGCCATGAGACATAGTGTGGGTTTTATTACGAGTGGACAGTAAGTCACTGGGGCCCTTGGAGGGAGTTACTTCAGTCATTCCATAACCACTGAGTCTGGCAGTGGATAGGAGTCTCTGGGGTGTCCTACAAGGACTAATGGGCAGAATCTGCTCTCCAGCAATTATAAATAAATTGTGTGTACCTCTCTGGTGTGAGTATGCTTCAGAAAAGCAGTTTTAATAACCCATTTCCAGTAGCTAGAGTTTTGTGACCTGTCAACTGGGTCTTCTTATAAAGTTGATTGACACAGACCTGGTATTTATGTTTATGGGAAAGGAGTTGCTTTGCCCCTTTTTTAGGGAACGGTCCTGACTGGTGGGGGCAGCCTTTGTGGCCTCTACTGACTTCCCTAGGTCTCCCTTACTTGGGAGCCTACCTTGTTCCAGCCTCCTTCTCCCTGTCCTTCTAAAAAAGACAGCAGGGGCTTCCCTGGTGGCGCAGTGGTTGAGAGTCCGCCTGCCGATTCAGGGGACACGGGTTCGTGCCCCGGTCCGGGAAGATCCCACATGCCGCGGAGCGGCTGGGCCCGTGAGCCATGGCCGCTGAGCCTGCGCGTCCAGAGCCTGTGCTCCGCAACGGGAGAGGCCACGACAGTGAGAGGCCCGCGTACCACAAAAAGAAATAATAATAAAAAATGAAAAAATAAAAATAAAGACAGCAGTTGTGTGCACTGTCTTCCCGGAATTCTCTGAGTCTACTTCATCCAAGGAACATCTTTCTTGCTAAGGGGTTAATGGATTCTTTTCCCTAGATAATATTGGAATAACACAACGAAGGCAAACTACTTTAAGCTGGGGGTGGGGAGCAGAGGATGCTCTAACACTAACAGTGTCACGGATTATGGCAGGAGAAGGGGGGCGGGCAGTCACTGGAGCTATCCTAGATAGAAGTCGCGCTGCGTGGCTTCTGCGTACATCCAGAAGCATGGCAGCTGCCCCATCAACCCGTGTCAGGAGCCCCTGGAGAACTTGGAGGTCGTGCTAGGATCCATTGACCCCTGTACTCCAGGCTCCTTCCCTAAGCTGCTGCTGATGCCACTGTGTACGTGTGTGTGTTTAATTAAATTCACAAATAGTGGGCTTCCCTGGTGGCGCAGTGGTTGAGAGTCCGCCTGCCAATGCAGGGGACACAGGTTCGTGTCCCGGTCCGGGAGGATCCCACATGCCGCGGAGCAACTAGGCACGTGAGCTATGGCCGCTGAGCCTGCGCGTCCGGAGCCTGTGCTCCGCAACGGGAGAGGCCACAGCAGTGAGGGGCCCACGTACCACACACACAAAAAAAATTCACAAATAGTAAAATTGACTTTTCTGGGTGTACCATCCTATGGGTTTTAACACGTTTTTTTTTAATTTATTTTATTGAAGTATAGTTTATCTACGATGCTGTGTTAAACTCTGCAGAACAGCAAAGTGAGTCAGTTATACATACACAGACATTCTTTTTCGTATTCTTTTCCATTATGGTTTATCACAGGATATTGAATATAGTTCCCTGTGCTGTACGTAGGATCTTGTCGTGTATCCATCCTATATATAACAGTTTGCATCTGCTAATCCCAAACTCCCAACCCATCCCTCCCCGACACCCTGTCCCCTTTGGCAACCACAAGTCTGTTCTCTATGTCTGTAACACTGTGTTTTGACACCCCAATAAGAATACAGACTAGTTCCATGACTCTCTCAGTCAATCCCCGGCCCTCACACCTAACTCCTGGCAAACAGTGATCCATTCTCTGTTGCTATAGTTATAAATATATATTTTTGAGAATGTCATATAAATGAAATCATCCAGTATGCAACTCTGAGACTGGTTTCTTTCATTCAGCATAATGCTTTTGGGATTCACACAAGTTGTTACATGTGTTAATAGTTTGTTCCTTTTTATTGCTAAGTGATATTCCATCGAATAATGGCTTACTCATTTGGAAGGGCATTTGGACTGTCTCCTATGTTGGGTGATTATGAATAGAGGTGTCCCCTTTATTGTGTGAACCTAAGTTTTATCGTGGGTAAATACTTCAGAGTGGAATGGCTGGGTCCTATGATAAATGTATCAAATAATATAAAATAAAAATAATTGTAAGAAATTGCCAAACCATTTTCCATTACTCCAGAATAAGTGATGCTATAGAAATGGCTCTTCTAGTGCCCCAGAGCTCACTCATCTAAAAGCAAATCAAAAGAGTATTCTTATCTAAAAGAAGCAGCCATTGATAATTTGTCTTACTCAATGTTTATTCCTCCTCACAGCTGTGAGAATTCACCCCAGAGGGAAAGCAAGCACTCTTGTGTCTTTTTATACCAAAGTAGGCTGACTTAGGCGTAGCTTAGGTTGGGGCACTGTCTGGGTCCACAGCATCAAGCAAAGCCTAGAATGGAGCAGTGAGAGACGGGCATGCTTTCTGCCTTAGCCCAGAGGAAGAAAACAAGCATGAGGTGCTGCAGGGTAACACTGCGTGTACATGAAGCAATCAGCAGGGACAATTCCTGAATTGATCTTCCCAACGGTATCGTGAAAAAAGAAGCAGATAAAGTGTGACAGTCCTCTAGCACTTCTGCCTGTTGGTTGTCTTTTCTTCTGATGGGTCTGAGTGCCTCAAACAATTCCTGCAGCCTGAATCTCTGGGAATTCAGATTAGCTAGCATCCAACACATCTTCTCGTGAAATCCATCAGCAATTGCACACTGCAAGAGTTTAAGCAAATCTTAGGAAAAGATTTTTACTAATCACAGAAAAAGTCACACTTCACTTATATTTTAACACATCCCACTATGCTAAACCCACTGAAATGAATCAGAGATAGTTATATAAAGGATAAATATACATTTCAGAGGTAACATTTTTGTAACATTTTCTAAATTTATTTTTCTGATTTAAATTCTATAATAGCACAACTTTAAATTACTCCTAGGACAGTTATAAGATAGAAAAATTGAAATATGTGTAAAGGACATAATAGATCAAGGATCATATCAGACAAACCTATAATTATAAGAATTATGGTGAATGATAAGTAGCAATTGGAGAACCTCAGAAGCCTTTCTGGCTTATCTTGGATGACCACCCAAAAGTTTCATCCCTCAGGCAAACATTTTGTCTCTGCAGTCTAGAAAAACTGGACTGGAACTCTTAGGACAACATGATTTCCTCCTTCTCTCAGGATATTTAACACTTCTGCTGTAGCCCCTTCCAGAAATCAGAAATTTAGAGATTCTACAACAGTTAAAAACCAACAATGAAATGGTCACTCCTATGATCAAGTGACATCTTGCCAGTCCTTTCCCTCCCCCAAAATGTCCACACACAGCTGCCTAGCTTTCCTGAACTTTCTCTCCACTCTTCCTAGGTTATTTTCACCTTTCTCTTCTCTAAAAAGGAACCAGAGCTATGGGTTCCATTCTTTTCTTTTCTTTCTTTTATTTTAAATTATCTAGAGTGCAAATTATCTTTCTTTTGTTTTAAATTATCTAGGTGTGTGTTTGTGGTCACCCTCATTTGAAATGCTCTCTCCTTCCCCTGAAGGCCAAGCATCCTAGCATCCCAGGTTTGAGTACCACTCCTGTGATATTTAACCCCCACTGACCTGTATTCCAATGAGATCTTTTTTTTTTTCTCTAATAGACCAACTTCATCACAGATCTGGGTACATTCATCCAGATTTTGCCTCTCCCTTGATATCTAGAAGCGTCTTCTAATGAGCAGACTCTCAAGACATGTTTACTGAAAAATTGAATTCATTCATTCATTCAACAAATATTTAGTGAGCACCTACTATGTGCCACATACTACTCTAGGCAGAGAGGAGATCAGAAGCAAACCATGAAAATTAGACCTGTGCCCTCAAAGAGCTTACACTCTGGTGAGCGAGAAAGTCTCAACTCTCCTTACTTGCATACATCACATAGTAAAATTATTATTTTGCCCCAATCCAGCATATTCAGCCTCAGGTGCTATCTCAGTCCTATAAAGTAGATAAAATTGAGGAGTAGTAAAGGGTACGTATTTTTTCTATTTACCAAGTATGTATCATTCTAAGTAAAGCAGTGCTAACCTTGACGTGTCCTATCCAAGAACAACATATAGCTCCACCTGAATACTTTTGTAGATTTTATTCCATATTTAGGTCTCTGTGACTTCTTAAATATCCAAAATTGATGTGGATTACTCACTGAAATCTGAAATGGTAATTTTTGGTCACCAAAGAAGAATAAAAAATGAAAATGATTGCTTCAAGATCCTGCAAGATGTTTTGCTGTAATTACATACCAGGTTTAATAAGGGTCGAGTCTGACACATGCATTCCAGCATCCTGTCGAAATTAATTGAGGTAAAATATTTGTGGGTTGTTTCCCTCTTTTCTTCTCTTGAAATTTATAATTCAAAAGAATGAAAGGAGCCTGATTGCTCACTAAAGAGAGTTCACTAGGTTGCCTTTTTTGGTTATTGTTGTTAAGAGCTGCATAGCCACAAATTACTCTTACTTGTTACCTGTTTCTACCTTCAGTATCATTACCCGATGATCAGCTGCCCTGAGAGATGCTATTTTTATATAATGCTATAGGGCATATGCATAGAATTTTTTCACATCTGACATTAGGTAACAGAAAGGCATTAGAACTAGTTCCGAATGAATCTTTTTGTTTAACCAATTCCTAAAGAACTCATCTTTTAACTGTACCAGTTGTCTTGTATAGTTGAACAATTATGATTCTCAGAGGTCACTGTGTGTCCCATTGAACCACAAAAATAGCAGTGTGATGGTCTAGAACAGTTTGATTTATTATTTTCCTTATATGCCTTCTTTCTGGTGTAAAAGCATTAAGGAATTTTGACATAATGATAAGCTGCTATTTAAAGTCCTCACTTGTGAGATTGGAATGCAGTGCATTCAGAAGAAATGTACATGCTATGCATTCACGCTGGGTGAGAGCTCACAACACAGAGCATTGTTCAAAAGTGGGAAACAATTCACGTTTAAAACTTCTGTGACCTTGATTACATTGACTGTGGAAGTGATTATCAGAAAAATTTGATAATATCTTTAAGACTCTTATACGGTCTTATAGGAAGCAAAATACGCTGGTGATAACTAAAAACATTTTATGGCTATCCAGATGTTTTGTTCTGGTAATGCCAAACATCTGGATGTTAAGAAACATTTGGATAATTGAGTGCATTTTTAAAGTTGGGTTTTTATGCTTGCTATCATGTGGCCATGGCTACCTAGTCAACATCAGAACATGACTGTTTTGTAGTTTTATATCATAATACTAGAACATACTCTCTAAAGTATATCTGGAAGAGATCTCTTTCCCAGGTAGAATCCTCCTTGATTTCTGAAGAAATTGCATCCAGTTGTATAAGGGATGCTTATAAGAAAATGACATGGATGAGTGATCATTATCCAATTAAGCTGATGTTTTACAGGAGGCACCTTGCAAACTCAGGGTTACACATCAAGATGGAATTGAAGGACACAATTTCGATTCAAGGAACTGGAAAGTGGTCCAGAGGGTTATAAAGATTCATAGGATAACCCTGTCACCTAAAACAAGCAAAACACATAGGCTGAAATTTTCACTAAGGGAAATCACTATAAAAATTGATGAAAAATATTGATCTCCTTAGAATTACAGTAATGGAAGTAAAGCTGTACTTGACCTAAGGATATACTAAACAAATAGAATCAGACAGAAATCTGAAGCAATTAGGTGTGAGAACTATATCAGAAGATATTTGGTATTACCTTTCTCATGTTTAAACAAAACGGTTGATGAGGATGAGAGAACATTTCCCCATTTATTCTGTGTCCTTCCTTAGTTCTCTGGAGAGATGTTTATGCCTCCCATATACTCAATTAAATGCTTATTTCTTCTAAAAGTGTCCCCAAATTAAACCAAGCCAAGACCTTAGCATTGTAATTTATGATTGCCTGTAAAGAAAGATAAAACCTCACCATTCTGCATTCTAAATGCCTCCAGGTACTTTTTTCTAAGTTTGTTTTACCTAGACCAAAAAGTAATACAAAGTAAAAACAGCCTCCCAGAGTTCCTGTATCAGTTATTCATTTACTTAACATACATTTAGTAAACATATACTACAAGCAAAACACCTTGCTATGTACCAAAAGGATACAAAAAGGAAAAGGGAAGGAAAGGGATGAGATGCAATGAGAAGTATGAGATACAGTGTCCCAAGCACAGTGCCAGACATTTTATATCTGTGGGGCTATTTGAAGACATGATTACTACTTTCAACAAGTTTGTAATAGAGTAAAAAGGAGATGATGGGTACTGTACCCACAATCCAAGGTAAAATGTGAGCAGTGCTACATGATAAACACCAACAAAATTTCATATGAGAGCAGAGAGGAAGAGACCATTTTCAACTGGGAAGGTCAAGAAATCCTACTCATTTGAAAAATGGTTAGCATTTCAACAGGAGGAGATGGTATTGGTGGGTAGAATTTGAGGAAACTAGAGGTCAGCCTGTGGAGCTATTGGATGTAAAGTGTAGAGCAGGAGACAAGTAGAAAATCTTTGAGCAAAAAGGAATGCACTTGAGTTGGTGTATAAGGTATATCAGTGTCTCCCAACATGTCAGAGCAAAAGAATTACTTGTGTGTATGTGCGTGTACCCAGGGGGAGAAAAATGGATTCCTCAGCCCCACCTAGACTTATTGAGTCAAAATCTCCAGAATGGGCTTCCTTGGTGGCACAGTGGTTGGGAGTCTGCCTGCCGATGCAGGGGACACGGGTTCGTGCCCCGGTCTGGGAAGATCCCACAAGCCACGGAGGGGCTAGGCTCGTGAGCCATGGTCGCTGGGCCTGCACGTCCAGAGCCTGTGCTCCGCAACAGGAGAGGCCACAACAGTGAGAGGTCCGCGCACCACAAAAAAAAAAAAAAAAAAAAAATCTCCAGAATATATTTTTGGCAAACATTTTTCTTCTTTAAATAAGCACTCAAAGTGATTGCTAATAGCCGGTAAGTTTGGGGAACACTAGAATGTGAGAATGTGAGGCACAGGATTGAGGAAGTCCTTGCATTTGGTTTTTATTCAGGAGGCAATCCATTTGCAAGTAAGAATTTTCACTTTCAGGTCAATAAGCAAAATATTTCTGATTTTTTTATTTTTGGCTGTATCCCTTTGTTAAATCACATTGTTTTCAGTTGAAGTATAGTTGATTTACAACATGTGCTAATTACTGCTGTACAGCAAAGTGATTCAGTTACATATACATTCTTTTTTTTAATATTCTTTTCCATTATGGTTTCTCATAGGATACTAATTATAGTTCTCTGTGGTATGCAGTAGGACCTTGTTTATCCATTCTGTATATAGAAGCTTATTTCTGCTCACCCCAACCTCCCCCTCCATTCTTCCCCCAACCCCCTCCCTGTCGGCAACCACCAGTCTGTTCTCTATGTCTGTGTTAAATCACATTCTTTATTCTTTTTAATTTATTTATTTACTTTTGGCTGCACAGGGTCTTCATTGCTACGTGTGGGCTTTTCTCTAGTTGTGGAGAGCGGGGGCTACTCTTCACTGTGGTGCGTGGGCTTCTCATTGCAGTGGCCTCTCTCATTGTGGAGCATGGGCTCTAGGCGCAAGGGCTTCAGTAGTTGTGGCACACAGGCTCAGTAGTTGTGGCACATGGGCTCAGTAGTTGTGGCTCGTGGGCTCTAGAGCTCAGGCTCAGTAGCTGTGGCCCATGGGCTTAGTTGCTCTGCGGCATGTGAAATCTTCCCGGACCAGGGCTCCAACCGTGTCCCCTGCATTGGCAGGTGGATTCTCAACAACTGTACCACCAGGGAAGTCCTAAATCACATTCTTGAAGAACTTTGAGAACCCAGGCCTGTCAGGTAAATGCAACACCAGGCCCCCATATGCCTTCACTGAGCAACTAAGAGGTTGTGAAGTGTGGATGCTCATAGCCCAACCTGAGGAGGCAGCTGCCGTGTTAAATGCTCTTATTGTGCTGAACTGGGCTGTGTTCTCAGAGGAAGGTTTAGATAGTCCTCTGAAGGCAATTCAAACCAGTATTCTATTGCTCATGGCTTCCTCTTGGCTGCCCCAGTGGCAGGGCTGGGACATGTTTTGAGTGGTCAGGGAATGCCAGTCTTGGTCTCTTGTGTTTCATATTAAAGCAACAAAAGCACACAAGTTGTTGGAGAGTGGAGGGACAAAATGAAAAGACATTGCTGCTGGATTCCAGTCATTTTTATTTTCATAACGAATGCTGTCCTGTCTGTGCTATGAGGCTGATACCATGCTCTTTATTAAAATGCTGTTTTTATCGCATACTAGCCGAGGACCACAGGGCATGATGGCATTTTGAATGCCCAAGGACAGGACCTTCTTTTTTCATTGTGTCCTTTTCTTTTTCTTTTCTTTTCTTTCTATTTTATCTTTCTGGACCCAGATCGTCTTTTCTAAACTCATCTCTCCTTGGCTGTACCTCCGAGGACCTGCCCCTCCACGCCCCTTCCTGCTGTTCCCACGCCTCAGCATCCAAGCTCATTCTCATACCTCCTTTACTCTCTCCCAACCACCTGAGTTTCATTCTTGCACATCAACCCCATCGGCCCACTCCTAGCTTCTCCCGCCTCCACTCCACGTCCCTTCCTTTGGCTTCTGCTCCTCTTTGTGTCCTGTTGTCCAGTCTCACCCCTCCTTCCTCTGTTTCCTTCAGTTTCTCTGCTCTGCCTCCTCCCACCTGCTCTTTCACTGCCCTCCAGCTGCCTAAAGCTACAGTAATAGCATTAAACTGTGCTCAGAAGTGGGAGTGAAGGGCTTCCCTGGTGGCGCAGGGGTTAAGAATCTGCCTGCCAATGCAGGGGACACCTGTTCGATCCCTGGTCCAGGAAGATTCCCACATACCACACAGTAACTAAGCCCGTGCGCCACAGCTACTGAGGCTGCGCTCTAGAGCCCACAAGCCACAACTACTGAGCCCGTGTGCCACAACTACTGAAGCCCACACACCTAGAGCCCATGCTCCACAGCAAGAGAAGCCACCACAACTAGAGAAAGCCCGCATACAGCAATGAAGACCCAATGCAGCCAAAAATAAATAAATAAATTTATTTTTTTAAAAAAAGAAGTGGGAGTGAAAAGTGGTTAGAAACAGAGGCTAAGGTGGTGGGGAGGTTAAGAGCAGAGGTTCTTGGGCTGTACTGCCTGGCTTCAAATCCAGACTGTGTGATCTCAGCAAGATACAGCCTCTCAGTGCCTCATCCTCATCTTTAAAATGGGCCTGCTAGCAGCATGTAACTCTCAGGGGCATTGTGAGGACTGAACAAATTCCTATAAGTCAAGCACTTAGGATAAGACCTGGCATGTAAATATCATGTAAGTGTTCATTGTTATGGGTTTCTTTGCTCTTGACCTGTAACTGATGTCTTTTTCCTTCACATTGAACAAGTCTCTGCACATTTGCCAAGTTAAAACATTATCATATTATTTGTTAAAAAATGGTATATATTTTTTTTTTTCTTCCCTTTTTGCGTTATGTGGGCCTCTCACTGTTGTGGCCTCTCCCGTTGTGGAGCACAGGCTCCGGATGCGCAGGCCCAGCGGCCATGGCTCACGGGCCCAGCCGCTCCGCGGCATATGGGATCCTCCCAGACCGGGGCACGAACCCGTATCCCCTGCATCGGCAGGCGGACTCTCAACCACTGCGCCACCAGGGAGGCCCAAAAAATGGTATATTTAAAAATATATTATTCTTTCATTTCAGATGGGAAACTTTAATGTTTGAGCTCTACAATATTTGCATGTGTCTCTGTATCTGTGTAAGATAGTGTACAAAAAAGACTGTGTGCTACATGTCTACTCAAATAAATGACTGATGCATTTTTGTGAGCAAGCAATTCACCAGCTGAAGACTGGATGGATTCAAGTGATTTCTCCTTGCTAAGTATATACTGAGAACTAGCAAGCTGTTCTTTATCTTTTTCTTATTTCTAGCTATGTTCATTGACCTGCACCTTGACAGTTTGTGTGATGCTCATGGGCTACAGATCAAAATTACAAAATATAAGGAAGAAAGAATAGAAAGAAGGGACTAGAAGGGAATCATCTTACAAATTGCTAAAAGATGAGTATCAGCACCTTGTTTTAAAAGAAGAAATGGATCACCAGGTAGGTAGGATCCATCATCCTCTAGAATGAAAGGCCTGAAAAATGTCCTACATCAGGTTCACCTGGAGGGTTCCAGCCTCAGGATTTCTGACAAGTGCAAAGTTTTAAACAAACTCCCAGGTGATGCTGATGCTGTGATCCTCAACCCACACTCTGAGAAATGCTGCGGTAGACTTCTCTTCCCATCCCTTTCCTTCGCGATACTTTATTCTCTGCTTTTTATTCATTAAAAAATAATAGTATTCCCTTAATTTCTTCCTGTTTTAAAATGATTTAGTTTTCATTGGAGTTACTGCCATGTATTGTACTTTATCATCTGTATTTGTAAAGTTGCCCTCATTTCTTTGCAATGAATCCCTCCCTTCCCCAGTCCTGTCTCCTCTCATCCCGCTGCCATCACCCCTACACCCTGACTCCTAATGGCCAGTACACCCTGGAATAGGGACTGTCCACTGGGTCAGGGTACAAAAAGAAGGGGTCTTGGGGTCGGGTTAAAGCAAGAGGGATGTTACCAGGAGAGTTTCCTAGGAGTGTGCCGAACCAGGAAGGAAAGAAGAAAACAACAAGGTCAGGAGTCAAATGCTGGGTGACAGACACAAGATGTGTCAAGCTGAATGTCAGGTGAGGACTGTAGCAGACATCTGTCACTTTTGCTTTCCTATCACCCCTTTCCTCTTTCTGCTACCACATCTGACTTTTCCTGTAAAAAGCTGTTTCTCTTATAATTTGTGGGCTGATCATTTTGGGGCCTCATCATCATTATTCCAAAACAAGGATATAAGCTCAGTGGGTGTAAATAGCTGAACTGTTTGTTCACTCTGCCCAGTGTCTAGAACTGTGCCGGCACGTAGTCAGCAGGTATTTACTGAGTGAATATAGGAAACGTCCTATGAATATGTGATCAAGTACTCCGGTTGCAATGGAATTCTGCAGGGATGCCAACCTTACATGGAATAGCCTGCTGACTGCTAGAGGCTGGATGTTTCAGGATCATAATTAAAATCCCCAAAAGCAATTAATTAAATAATTAAACAAAATAAGCTCCAGCTGCAGGGCATATGGATGATGCCTAACCAGTCCTATAATTTAAACCTGACTAATTTTAAGTTCCTCAGGGACAGGACCTGTGCATTTCAGTGTCACCATCTTTTCTAATGCTCCCAGAAGGTGCCTAATAGTTTTTTAAATGAATGGAATGTAGGAATGAATATGCAAGGGTTTAGTAAGAAGTTCAGACTGATGATAAGAACCCTTTAACCAAATGCCCTCCCAAGTTTCTCTTTCCCATTTTTCTGCCTGAAAGTCCGTGATCCATAAACCAAATCCATATACTTTGTCAGAGTAGAAACACTGCCTTAGAACCACACAAACATCTCCTTCTGAGTTTACAGAGACAGGTTAAATAAACAAGACAATATCATATATTTCTCTCTGTGGTTGAGGCCATTTTTAATGCACTACATTTTATCCTCTTTAATGTCCGTCTCCACCTGACCTACCCTCTCCCAGTCACCTCTTCGTTCCACCATGTTGGAAATCCACCTAACTCTTCTCAGAACACATTTCCCTCTACTGGAGAATAGCAAGGTCAGGTACTACATTTCTAGAATTTACTCTGACTCGGATACTATCTAAATGTGTTGACCATCTAAAGGTTGATGTGGGTAATTGGACATAGGTTTCATTTCCCCTCTTCTGGAATTAGCATTTCTTTAAACTTCACAACCACACATTAGTCTTCTTTTTTCCTTCTATTTTAACATTGACATCAAAATATTCCCTCACGTTATTATACAAGTGTAGCAATCACATCACAGACAACTTTCAAGTCGTTTAGTACAGGAAGTAATTACAAAGAATTATATTTTGAAAAAGTATTATCTGAGTGATTTTTATTATTCAAGAACTATGAATTTTTACTAAAATTACATTTTTTCATAAATGTATGCACACACACACACATGAACTTGTGATTCTGTCTGAAGATTTCAATACTACTCAGAAGCATGGAAACATTAAGCAGTCATCGCTGGTGTTGGCTCCAGGCACATAGTATCTCTTTTCATTAAAACAGGACTTTTTTTCAGCAGTAAGATCATGGCAAGACCTGAAGGAGGTTCAGCCGTTTGGCCCAGGAATGCAGACACAGCTCTACTGTTTAACACTGAAATGCTATTTATTAGATAAACATTACATTGAAATAGCCAAAGAATACACAAGGCCATTACACGAGTGGACTTTTTTTGCCACCACTTACTTCTTTTTATGTTATCTCCTTAAAGAAAGACTTTCATACTAGAGCAACCTTGGGGGAAATGAGACCACAAAAAAGGCATTCATGGTGGTGATTTTCTAGACCCTCCATTCTATTATTTTGGATATTTCCTTTTGAACATGGGCTCTCTTTCCCACAGCTATGCTTGGCCTCCTGGTTTGCAATGACGTTATGTCTGTGTTGGTGACTTCCCAAACTGCCACTAGAAAAATTAGTTCCACAAATGTAACATAAAGAGCTAAATTCTAGCCTCAGTTGTTTCACTCTAATTTAAGGATTCTTTGACTATAAATGAAGTCTTGATATGGGGATTCCTTTTTTTTTTTTTTTTTACCATTTATATTGATGGAAGAGAAAATAACAGTAAAAGTAAAACCCATATGCCAGATACATGTCACCAACATTGCATCCAATTTTCCCAATTTTGTCCACTAATATTTATCAGGTACCTTCTGTTTGAAAGACAAAAAACAAAATTTTCCAGGGGCTACTAAGACAAATAAGAAACAATATTATTTTCAAAGAACTCACAGTTAGTAGGAATACAAAGGAGAAAATACCTACCATACACACAAAATAATTTCCATTTATTTGTATTTTTCTTTTGGTTCACACTTCTGATGTGAACCAAAAGAAAAATATAAATAAATGGAAACTTAACGAGAAGGAATTACCTTGGGAAGAGAATAAAGATGGTAAATTAAAGATGCTTTAATGAAGGAAAATTATTTGAGCTCTGTGTCTTATAGAATAGTTTAAAATTCAAAGCACTGAAATTGGAGAAGGCAGACAAAAAGGCGTGTGCAAACATCAGAAACAAGCAAATGAGGTGCCTGATTAGGAGAACAGTGAATAGTCCAGTTATGTAGCGATGACCCATTTGGGCAGCATATGCTGTGGTTTGTGATTGCAACACCACCTACACACTGCTTCTGCGTGGTTCTTTATCTCTTCTGCATGGCTCTCCAGCATCAGCTCACGCCAATCAGTGTCCCAGGCTTGTAAGGGGAGGGTTGACTTTGATTATAATTGACATGGCCCAAGAGAGCCAAGACCAGAAAGAAATTAGGTCGGACCTAATTCTAACCTAAAAGATTAGAAGATAAATTGACTGTATATTCCGAAATATGAATAAGAAACTTCAGACCCTTAATGTTCACTGCCGTTAGCTATAGAACTGAGTGAAGCTCAATAAATGTTTTTTTGAAATAATGAATGCATGATGGGAAGAATAAAGTTGATCAAATTTTTGCAGGTTGCTAAAGTTATTAGCAGCAAACTGTTAGATTTTTGGTCAGTCTGTCTGGAAAGAAGATTCTTTCAAAGTTGCCATATTTTTGTTAACATAAAGACATTTAAAACATGACCTATTGATTCAAAGATTGTTCATATTTAAATTTCTAAATTTTCTTGGGCATATATGTCTTCTCCTAGATCATGCTTCCCTAGCTCAAGATGGGGAGAAATTCTTGAAGTAGCCACACATTTGATTTCAGAGTTGTTGAAAATCAAAGCATACTTTTTTTTCTAACTCTCTTCTCAGACCTTCACTTTTCAAACTGAAATGCTATGACAGTATTTATGTTTATAATTTTCTAACATCACCAAGAAAGATAGAATATGTATGACAAAAAAGATCAATTGCTGCTGAAAATGCAACGCCATCACAATTTATCTTAAAAGCCCAGGACTAATGAAAAAGAGTTAAATCTATTTGTTTTTAAGGAAAAGCTTTCCTCAGTTCAACTTTAAGAGATGATTAATTGCAGTGATTTTCTCATGTGTTCCACTGATCTCGCTGGACTGCCTTCATTGCATTCAAGTGGCAGTTGGGGCTGAATAGCTTTATATATCTTCTGTATCACATGTCCTGCTTCCAATGTAATTACAAGTTTCTAGAAGCAGAATATAAAGAACTCATTTAGAATGGCTATTCAGGTTGTTTACTATACACCATACATACAGTTATTCAGAACTGTAAACTCATTGGGTTCCTAATAGGCTTTTTTTTTTTTTAAATGAATAAGCCTCTTGAAACAGGGAGGTTTTGCTTTAATCAGTACCTCAATGTTAAATTTTGCTGTCAGACCAAAGTCCAAAACTGGGGCTTGGTTTTGTGCCATTGCAGTGTAAATCGTTCATCTGTCTGTGTTCACATCAGTGACCTGCTTTCCCAGCATTCACTGAGCAGGCTCAGCATCTGAAATGCAGAAAAAGGAAGTGCCTCCGTCTGCTAAGGAAAAATGGCAGTTGTCAATCTGGAACCATGAGCCATAAAGAGGAACAGCTCATGGTTCAGTCCATAGTTTTAAAGCAACGAAGGTCCCAGGAACATTCTAATTAGCAAATTAGTACCCTCAGTGTTTTGAGTTTGGAATTTGGCATTTTGTGCCTTATTTGTCTGGTAACATTTTGTCCCTTGTTTTACCTTCTGCTTCTTTTTTTTTTTTTTTTTTTTTTTTGTGGTACGCGGGCCTCTCACTGTTGTGGCCTCTCCCGTTGCGGAGCACAGGGGTCAGACGCGCAGGCCCAGCGGCCATGGCTCACGGGCCCAGCCGCTCCGCGGCATGTGGGATCTTCCCGGACCGGGGCACGAATCCGCGTCCCCTGCATCGGCAGGCGGACTCTCAACCACTGCGCCACCAGGGAAGCCCCCTTCTGCTTCTTTTTATACAAAAAAAAGGAAGTTTTTATATTTTCTGCCCTGTTTCAGGAGTTGAAAAATCCTATGACACATTTAATAAGTGTAAAGGGTAACCTGTCACATAGTGGAATGCATCTGTTTCTATGAAGCAGTGATATTACCTAAATTAAACACCATTGGAATTTTCCTGAAATTGTATTCATTTTTAATAAGATCTTTTTTGAAACGTTAGCAGGCTGATGTGTCTTTTTGCAGTAGGCTTCATTTTTCTTCCCAGGAATAAAATAGATTATCCCGGGTCTTTATTTCATCTGGTAGCTCTCAGATTGCCTTTTGCCCATGCCAGCAACAAAATTATGAAAGATCATCAATCTTCAAGTACAATATATCAATCTGAAATTGTGAGACCAGCTAGCCTGACTGGTAAATGATTGGCGAGATCGGTTTAGTTACACAATAAATGGAATTTCCACCATTTCTAATACTCTACTGTATGTCTGTCCCTGTGGCTATGTAGTCCTCACCATAATGGGCAAAAAATGTTCAAATAATACCCCTGAGCTACTGCTCCCCAGGTGGGGGGATGGGTGTTAAATGGGGTGACAAGAGACTTCTTGGCATCCAAATTGCTGTCCAGTGAAGAAATCTATTTTCAGCTCTGACTCCAAGCACAGAGTAGCTTTCCCTGCCAGAGGGGGTTTCCTACTCCCCTCCCAGTACCACGGCACACAGAATGTTGAGTCCATCAGGACAACACACAGACCAGAGCATATGCAAAGGCAGAAGCGCACAGGAAAGTCCAGGAGGGTGAGGGTGTCCCGCCATTAACATGCAGCCATTGTGGTTGATGGGGGAACAGGCAACCAGCATTTGCAGACCACATGGGAGGGAAGCCAACTGATACCACAATGTCCTGGACTTTGCACCGGTGGCTTCAGGGAGACTGGAACTATTCCCTTTATCAAGTGTTACTTAGTGGAAAGGAATGAGAAACTGCCTTCGAGGAGCTTACATTCTAGAAGGGATCAGGGGAGAGAAAATAAACACTCAGACAGGTAAGTAGCCCAGGTGCTAGTCAAAGTAAGAAAAACACAGAACAGGCTCAGGTGCCTGAGGTTGACTGAGGGATGGGAGCATTGATTTTACTAGAGACTGGTGGAGACAGCCTCTCTGAGGAGGGAATACTTGAACTGAACTTTGTAGCAAAGAATTCCAACCAAATAGTACAGAGCACAAAGTCCCTGGGACATTAAAAATACTTTCTGGGGCTTCCCTGGTGGCGCAGTGGTTGAGAGTCCGCCTGCCAATGCAGGGGACACGGGTTCGTGCCCTGGTCCGGGAAGATCCCACATGCCACGGAGCGGCTAGGCCCGGGAGCCATGGCTGCTGAGCCTGCACGTCCGGAGCCTGTGCTCCGCAACGGGAGAGGCCACAACAGTGAGAGGCCCGCGTACAGCAAAAAAAAAAAAAAAAAAAAAAACAACTTTCTATTAGTTTGCTAGGGCTGCCGTAACACACGCCACAGACTCAGTGGCTTAAACAACAGAAATGTATTTCCTCACAGTTCTGGAAGCCGTGAGTCTGAGATCAAGGTGTCAGCAGGGTTGCTCTTCCTGAGGCCTCCCTCCTTGGCTCGTAGATGCCACCTTCTCTTTACATCTTCTCATGGACCTCCCTCTGAGTGTGTCTGTGTCCTAATCTCTTTTCATAAGGACACCAGTCACATTGGATCAGGCCCCACCCTAATGACCTCATCTTACCCTAACTGAGGACCTCCTTAAGGACCCCATTTCCAAATACAGTCCCATTCTGAGGCACTGGGGTTAGGGCTTCAACATGTGAATGTGGGGCACAGTGTTCAGCTCATTGCAAGCTTGGTATGTTCAGGGGGCAGAAAGAGCACTAGAATGGCCACAGTGGGCCGAGCAAAAGTGAGTCGAGGGGCAGCAACAGGGAGAGAGGCACGGACTCCAGATTTTATTTTATGAGTGTTATTCCAGGGCCTGGAACAACCAAGCTAAGCCCTTTCCATGACTTCAGTGCTTTATTCAGTGTATCTTATTCCCAATAATTATTATTTTGAATTCTATTTTATTTATTTTTTACACAGCAGGTTCTTATTAGCTATCTATTTTATACATAGTAACGTATATATGTCAATCCCAATCTCCCAATTCATCCCACCACCTGCAATAATTTTTGAATGGCTTATATATCGCACCGATTTAGTACACACCTTTGTATATTTTTCTGTGGTATTTTGAATTCATTGGCACAAAACAACGATACATTGGTTCTTGTGTCATAGTATCATCGTGAGGATTTGACTAGACGATGCATGTAGACACTAGCACAGTGTTAGAATTGAGTAAGCAATTCTACTTGTATCATTATCCTCATGATTATTGGGAAGGGAGCCCTAGATGCCAGTCAGAAGCAATGTTCCCCTTAACTACCCCAAAAGAAGAAACTTCTCCAAAACAAGACTTCTCCACACACTCCCTTAGCTCACCGCAGAGAAGCTCAGGAGGTGAGAAAACAATAGGTTCGCCACCTTTGAACTCTGCCAAGAGACAGACTTGCTCTGTTGGTTGGGATCCTGTAAGACTGTGGTGGCCAGGGCTGGAGGAGCGCCCACCCCGTCAGCCCTTCTCCTCCCTCAGACCCGCTGTTCCTGACCCCGCTACAGAGCCTTTCTGCATTCCTCGCCTTCCAAGGCCGTCCTTTCTGTACAGCGCTCCTATGTGTGTGATCCCCACATAATACGAGTAAAAATAAATAGAAGGGAGCAGGGGAGAGCGCTTTTTTCTCCCCTAGTTGCTGGAAACAAAAGCCCTCAGAAAACTCCAGAAGGGCTTTGGCTTGTGTGCACAACCATATATCTTTTTTTTTTTTTTTTTTTTTTTTGCGGTACGCGGGCCTCTCACTGTTGTGGCCTCTCCCGTTGCGGAGCACAGGCTCCGGACGCGCAGGCTCAGCGGCCATGGCTCACGGGCCCAGCCGCTCCACGGCATGTGGGATCTTCCCAGACCGGGGCACGAACCCGCGTCCCCTGCATCGGCAGGCAGACTCTCAACCACTGCGCCACCAGGGAAGCCCTCTTTTTTTTTTTTTTTTTTTTGACGTGGACCATTTTTAAAGTCTTTATTGAATTTGTTACAATATTGTTTCTGTTTTATGTTTTGGTTTTTTGGCTGTGAGGTCTGTGAGATCTTAGCTCCCCGACCAGGGATTGAACCCACACCCCCTACATTGGAAGGCGAAGTCTTAACCACTGGACCACCAGGGACATCCCACAATCATATATCTTATCCCCCAGTGAGCAAGTAAGGAGAGAAGCCTTTGTTGAGACCAGCAGAGGCAACTAGAAAGGAGTAAGTGAGCCCATCATTGAGGCCCCTGGGAGAACTAAAGGAAAGATCCAGAATCCTCCTAGGGTATCCCCCAGAGATTTCATTCACACCAGGAAAAGTTCCCACAGCCACCTTCTTTCAGAGTCACCTAGTTCCTCAGTTGTCCCTCGCCTCCCAATGCCCACCCTGCTCAAACCCATGCCACAGACCATGGCAGCCACCACCATAACTTAGAAATTGAGCCCTCTACTCACAATCCCCAAACATAGGAGGAGAGGGGAGAGGCAATAATAAGGATAAAGGGGGGAAAGGCTGAGGAGACAGGGGAAGGGATATCCTCTTGAGAACTCTGAACACGTTTTTCTAAAACAAAATGTTATTCTTGGTTTTTGTATCAAATAGTCCCATCAGTGTTCTTTTTTTTTTTTTACCCCTTTATTGGAGTATAATTGCTTTATAATGGTGTGCTAGTTTCTGCTTTATAACAAAGTGAATCAGCTATACATATACATATGTTCCCATATCTCTTCCCTCTTGCGTCTCCCTCCCTCCCACCCTCCCTACCATCAGTGTTCTTTACTGCAGTATTTAAAAGAGCAAAGTCTCTTCTATCACAGGTCATATAAGTTCTGATGGCTGGCCTGGGAGCGTGACCTCCTGCATGGCATTGCTTCTATTGGAAAGTGCAGTATGAGTTCAGTAGGGGTTCAATGCAGTTTTACAAAATAATTTGTTATCCTGACCACTTGAGGTAGGCATAAGAATATCCTCCCCAATTATATCCATGGCCTAATCCCCGGAACCTGTGGCTATGTTATCTCACCTGGCAGAAGGGACTTTGCAGATGTGATTAAAGTTAAGGACTTTGAGATGGAGAGATTATCCTGGATTATTCAAGTAAACCCAATGTAATCATGAGAATCTTGAATTCATGAGAATCCTGAAAAGCAGAGAAGCTTTTCCAGTTGAAGCCAGGCAGTGGGAGATGTAACTATGGAAGAATATAAGAGAGATGTTAACATTGCTGTCTTTAAAGATGAAGGAAGGGGCCACAAGCCAGGAAATTCAAGTGGCCTCTAAAAGCTGAAAAATGTGAGGAAATGAATTTCCCCCAGAGTCTCCAGAAGGGAAGGCAGCACTGTTGATATCTTGATTTTAACCCAGTGAGCTCACACTTGACTCCTAACCCACAGAAACATAAAATAATACATCTGTGTTTTTTTAAGCCGTTAAGTCTGTCATCATTTGTTATGACAGCAATACAAAGCTAATTCACCACCAAAGTAATGTGTGTTTATCTTAGGAATTTTGGAAATTTGGGGAAACATTTAAAAAGGAAACAAAAATCACCCAGAATTCTAGTATCGCATAATATCCGTTATTAACTGTTCAGGGTATATCCTTCCAGTCTTTTTTTTTCTTACAAAATTAAAGCAAACCTTTAACCAATCTGTTTTTAAAAACACAAAGATAGGCTTTTCCTGATCAAAAGTTGGAATCATACTTCGCATGATATTTTTATAATCTCTTTTCTTCTGTGTTGTGTGAATATTTCCCCAAGTTACTATATATTTTCTATAGCAGTGTTATTTAGGCTACATAATATTCCATCTCATAACTGTAAGTTCAAAATTATGTTTAAAAGTCTTTTAAAATTGATTATGTTGCATTCACTTATAAAGTTGTAACTACAGATTATATATGACTTCATTTATATATTATAACGCAACTAGGTTGTATTCACTTATAAATCTCTGCCAATATATATTACCCCTGGTTATTTTCCCATCACCTTGTCTTTTCAGTTCCCACTCAAAGATCTTCCCATTCAGAAGCTGCAGATATATCATCATGACCTATGATGAGTCATGTGTTGGCCAGCAGATGTCAGGATAGAAAAGGTCAAAAGGTCTATGGACTACCTCAATACAAGCATACATATTGTACTACATAGCTCAGTTATATCTAACTCACCAGGGTCTCCCTCTGGAAAGAAGTGTTTATTCAATTTTCCATCTAAGATAGGAATCCATTGAACTCCATCTCTCACAGAGGGCAATCCAGACTTTGCCTTATTTGTCCCAGTGACTGAGAGCATTCTATAACATTAGACAGTTTGTTCATGTTAAGGAAGCTCTTATTAATAGAAAATATACCCTCCTATCAAACCCAAGTTTGCCCCCCTCTAATTTCTACTCACTGGTCTAGTTAACCCTCAGCAGCAATACACAATAACCGTACACCCTCTTCTCCACAGTAGCTCTTCAAATATTTGAAGACAGCATTTATAACCTTGACATGTGTGAATCTCCTGAAAGAATGTTGGGACTTTGAGATCATGACTGAATGGTAATGAAGTGTGGTTTCTCTTAAAGACAAGTCATATGAACATTCTGTTGCCGATCTTCAAAGAAATGTCAAGCAATTCACTTACAACTCAGAAGGCAACAAACAGAGCAATTCCTCTCTCTCTCAGGGCTTCATTTTCTTGGATCTAAATTTCGAAGTCCTGGAGGTACTAAAAGTATTTCCAGAAAGCTGGAGTTAAAAATGGTTTCCTCTTCATGGAGGAAGACCAGGCGCTATTCAGGGATGTATCCTTCTAGAGGATCACAGGCTAAGAATGGGGTAAAGAAAAATGGGCAGAAACTGTCTAGTGTTCTGTTACTTTGTTTCCACTTTGTTACTCACCTAGACTTGATTGTAGTCCTAGTAAAATATTCCAATCTTGATTCAACTGTTATCTAGGTATTCAAATAAGGATCATAAAGCCTTTGGTGGTTGAAGGGCAGAATTATCCTCCTGGAAGCAGTACTTAGCAATAGAGCTTTAAGGTAGGGATTGCAAATAAGAGTCATCTTTAATGCCAATAGCAATCAATTAGTAGTGGCTGCCTGGAGTACTGTTGAGAAAGATTCTGAGGCCATATCCAGATTCAACAGAAAAGAATGCTTTGATCAGTTACTGCTATAGATCATTACTATGACAGAGGGAGCAGCATAGATGAATGATGTGTACCATCCTTGCCCTAAAGAAAGTTGCACATCAAGGAACAAGGGTTAAAACCTTGGAGAATCAAGTTTTCTTTAATTTAGAAAGAAAATATTCATTAAGAAAGTAAATATACTAAAGAAGCCATCATCTTACAATTTCACACCATAATTTTTCTAAGACGTTTGCCTCTATTTCCTTCAAATGTTCATCACTCAGCATCGTTTTCAGATATTTTGACATCCAGATTATCCACCATGGGGGTACCTTCTAAGAGGTTATGCCCAGAACTCCCTGGAAAGTGGTGGAGTAGGAAACAACACAGCCAAATATACCCCCAAGTAATACTGGAAATAAAGAGAATTAAAACCACAAAGAAACAAAATTAGCCTCAAACACTTTTATCAACTCCATGAAAAATCTGACAAGTATGGCACCTCTGAAAAGGAGAAGCAGGCAAAAATCTTAAGATGACCCCAATGGCAGAAACTCCAGTGTGAGGATAAACACATTTTCATCCTGTGTTTTTTTTAAAGATTGATAACAATTATTGCTGAAACAATAGGGGGAACACTTCATTAAGTAATATTTAAGAAATCAGACTTATTTGGAGAGAAACATAATAGTAGAGTTTTATATATATATAAAATAAAAAGTACCAAGCCTGAAACACAATTATAAATGTTCAACATATTCTTGGACTATTCTAATTTATTTTTCTACCTATCTGATTACTTTTCCAATGTACATGAAACCAAAAGTCACAGGACAAGAATGGAGTTCAGCAGTGTCTAGTCTTCCTTTGGAGAACTGTGTGATCTCTAATAAAAAGCCATGATATTCAAAGCCCTCTTACGGTCCCAGGAGTCGCTCTCCTGGCTGTGCACAACAGACACTTGGAGAGTTGTGGGACTTTGTGCTTGATGTTTTGTTTTGTTTTGACTTGTTTATTGTTGTTTTTATTAATTCCAAAGTTTGGCTGATTAAATCAAGCTCTCTGGCTAAAACAGCCTCTCTAGGGTACTCTAATAAGAAGCCACACTGAGTCCTAGCTAAATTCTAATACAGTTTAGCCTGCCATCTCAATTCTCTGACCACTACTCAGCCCGGCATTCCAGCTGGTAGAGTGAAAATTGACCGTTGAGCTGGGAAAATTAAATTCTTCCTGCACTGTTTTCATCAGATAACTTCTCTCTGTTCCCAGTTCAGCCATGACCCAATCCTATCTCGTTTATGCAAATTGCAGATGATGTGCCCAAACTAGGAGAACATAAGAGAAGCAAGGTGCCAAATAAAGGCTGGGAGGTGAAACGCGTCAGGAATAAAAGTATTTCTTCAGTCCTTTTCATCAGTCCAAAGCTGTGAAGACTCGGTTCCAAGAGTGCACATGTTTTTCAACAAAGTAAGAGCATTTGGTACATTTTTGGCAGATGGCAAGATAAAGTCCACTTGCTTAGGAAGCCACTCCTTCTTTGATGTGGGTAATTATGACCTTTTGGGGCACATACCAACCTTATCAAAATCCATCTCGGTTGTGCTCTCTCTTGTAAAAATGCCTCCTGTTGCTTTACTATTAGTGTTGCTTTCATGCCAACAGTGTTCCTGACACTGTGTAATGCCGGGAAGACAGAGTTCTGCACCAGTGACTTGAAACTTAAATAAGACAGACCCAGAAATTGAGACATAAAACTACAAGTGAGAATGTGGGAAGATTTGAAGACTGTAAGTTTTATTTTCATGTTTCTTCATCTTTCCTTGTGTTATTCATTAATCCATGCAGTTAAATTTTTTTCTCCTTATTTTTTTCCTGTGCTACAGAATAAAATTTGCTGACTATAAAGGAGAATTTTTTTTTCAAAAAATGCCAAAGTACATAAAGAAAAAATTGAGAGTTCCCTCTCACAGTTCCAGTGCTGACAGTGAGGTGTGTGTTATTCAAGATTTTTTTCCTATGTATATACTGTACATGACTTTAAGTGTTGTTATTTTTTAAAAAAACATTTTCACACAGAGACATTCACACAAAATGAGTTTTATGAAGATTTTTAGGAGAGAAGCTTTAGGTCAGCCCACTAGATTCAGAGGAAAAAGAACCAAAGGATTAGTATGGGCAGTAAGAATAGAGAACATGGGCCTCCCTGGTGGCGCAAGTGGTTGAGAGTCCGCCTGCCGATGCAGGGGATACGGGTTCGTGCCCCGGTATGGGAGGATCCCATATGCCGCGGAGCGGCTGGGCCCGTGAGCCATGGCCGCTGAGCCTGCGCGTCCGGAGCCTGCGCATCCGGAGCCTGTGCTCCACAACGGGGGAGGCCACAACAGTGAGAGGCCCGCATACCGCAAAAAAAAAAAAAAAAAAAGAATAGAGAACATGAAACTAGGAGATGAGAGAAAAGTCTAAAGCCATCAACAAATGAAGAATTAAAGGAAGACTTCACTGTGATCCAGAGAGTTAAACAGAGGCTACAAAAACAACAGAAAAAAAAGAAAGAAGTCTATTTTATTCTCAGTGGTATACCCAGGGCCTAGAATAGTAGGTGTTTAATAACCATTTATCTACTAAATGAATACTCTATAATCTCACTTCCATTGTGTAGCCTAGATCAAATGAGAACCCAGGAAGGCAGGGACACATTGTAATAGTTAAGGAGACAAGAAATTAGCTCAAGAAAAGCATTTTGATAATGAAAAAGGTGACATTTGATACTGGCTTTTACATGTGGAAGAGAAAGTGTATAGAGATAAAGTTACGTGAAAAAGGCAATATAGATCAAATGTAGCTGGTAATTATGACAGACACAGAGGGAAACTATTCAGTATTTGTTAGGGAAGACAGCCAGACCGGCTGAACTGGGGAGCCCATGTGTGGAGTCCCACCTTGGGACAGACTCTTCCTATTGGTTTTTCTTATTCATCTTCAACCCTAAGAGGGAGGAATTCATTTATGGTATGGAAAGTGAAGTTCAGAAAGGTTTGGTGTCCCAACTCTCTCAGCTAATATGTAACAGAATCAATTTTCAAACCCAGGCCTTCGTCCTCTAAACCCAAGCCTCATTCTAAGGGGCCAAAACTTTCTCCAGAGCATTAGGTGTTGGGAATGGACCTATCAGATTGATAAATAGTAGCATTAACATCTTGCTACTCTGAGTATGATGTAGGGACCATTAGCGTCAGCATCACCTGGAAACATAATCTTGGGCCACGCTCCAGAATTACTGAGGCAGCATCTGCATGTTCACAGATCCCTAAGTTATCTGTATGCATCTTAAAGTTTGAGAAGCACTCATATAGACCATCATATTACCTGGAACTCAGCACCACCTCTTTTGGGGAATTTTAAGAATTCTCTGCAATGGAAAAGCCTGTAAATAGTGAGAAGCTATTTTCCACTTGGTCCCTGGCAAATTGCACATGGGACTCTCTTTAATTATTTCATCCTTGTTATATGCATATCAGATTGTTCATATGGTGGAACAGAATAAAACAGGCCCAAGGCCACGATTGCTCCGATTTGGCACAGAGTGGGCAATGCTTCTCAGCAGCATCCACCGAAAAGGCAATTTTCCACCCAAATTCATTCCTCTCCTTCCTATCCAAACACATATGACAGCCAATTTTAGCTCCCCCTCTACTGCTTAGACCTCAAAAACAACCCGTCACAGGCTGTGCAAGTCGTGTGGGGATGGGAAAGTGTTTACTTTGGAAACCCGCCCTGCATTTCTACGAACTGCTGGGCTTAGGTAAATGAGACCCAGAAGAGCGAGGGCTTCATTCGAGTGTGATCCCTCCCACTCCCTCACCCACAAGATGCAGCTGGCTCTGGACACCTGGAAGGTACAGAGCTCTCCAGGCTTCTGGGCTCTGCCATCAGCTACCCCATGGCCTTGAGAAAGCCACTTGTCCTTCCTGTGCCTCAATTGCCTCACCTGTAAAATGGGCCTCACCTAGTTCACAGGGACACTAGGAAAATTAGAGTTTTGTAAAGAGTTGAGATTCCCTAGATGAAAGTGGCTGTTTAAGTGTAAATCATTATCATTATCATTATTATTATTATTACATAAAGTATGGATGACAGATTAAGCATGGGATTACACATCAGCCTCCTGGGGATGGTTGATTTCTGGATAAACGAAAAGTGCTGTAGACTGTTATTATCCACCCTCCCTTCCCATGTCTGTTCAGAGATGCACCACCATGTTTGCTAGGCTAATAATACAGAAAGAATTCCTTAGTTCACCAGTGAATTCAATAAGATGGAAATGACTGAAGACTAGAAAATCCTTTGAGCTGTATATCTCCAGGATCAAGCAGAGCCTCCTACCCATGTGAATTGTAATCAACCAGTGAATGGGTATGGAGACAGTTCTAAACCTAGTCTACCACAGAAACAAATGACCAAGTTAGTCCAATTAAAAGTTTGCATTTTCCTTTCAAACATACTATAAAGGAAAGTGTAAATAAATGCTAAGAGAAGTCTAAATCTCCCCCAGATGATCTCACCACACAACAAGAGTTAAGGAAATCTGTGAGGATTAAGGCCACTTCTGTTCACTCTGAATAAAATTGAATCAGCCTCATAGCATATGTTCCGTCCTTTCCATTTGCTAGGACCTGGCCGTGTGTGTCTGTGTGTGTGTGTGTCTGTGTGTCTGTGTGTCTGTAACAGGGTTAGAAGTCCCAGATGCCAGCCAGGCAGAGCTGCCACATGAAGAAAGCAGGAACTTTGAGGGGAATAGCTAAATAAGGGGCCCTTAATATGGAGTCCCACATTCCTGTGTGTCTGGGGGTCTGTGAACTCCCTGAAATAGCCTGAAGGCTTTTATGTCTATGTGAATTTTTCCAGGGAAAAGGATCACTGCTTTTAGAAATTTTCAACAGATTCTGTGGCCTAAAAGGATTAAGATCCAAATGCCTTCCTCCCACTTATTTCACTATTCTTGGACATACACAATTTCAGTTCCCCTGAAACCCTAATTCATACCACTTCCTGATATGGAAGTGATAACTGTATCTAATATCATGATTTTCCTAGCAATTCCCCTACTATGCTGAACATTTTTAGGAATAAGTTTGAGAAAGTCAACATGAGTCCTATAACCTGAATCTGGTTCTGATTTTATGTTTAGTTAGGGACACTTTGTTGTTCCAAACCTTTCTCCATTTGGAAAAACATTTGTGCTCTGCTATCCAAGTTTTTTACTAAACTTTTAATGCTTATGCTGTTCATTTAACTGCCCTTTCACTGTATTAAAATGAACAGACTATCATTGAAATTTGGTGGAGAGAGAGCTCGGTCTGAGAAAGTATGAATCTTTTATTTTATTTCAGATAAGCTCCTGGAAAATGTACATATTTTCCAAAGCAATCAATAAGAATTCACTTGGCAACTAAGTAATCCCACAGGCCCCAGTTCCCTTATGTGATTTATGAGAGCTTCTCTTTCCAATAAAGTTGAGAGTACCTGGAGAATAGCTTCTCACCCAGCAGTTTTTAACTGTAGCTTCCAAGCTAAGCCAAGAATCAGAAAGGAGCACTATGGGATGCAAAAATTCAAGGAGTGAAAAAAAGAGATGGAACAAATTCTATTTGAAGGTGGAATATCCTCCTTAAATCACTTTCTAATCCAATGATTCTGCATTTTTTACTGATGCAAATATTAATTTAAAGGCTGGTTTATACCATAATTCAGAAAAGGTCCTGACAGCATTGGGTAGTGTAAGACATTTTATTCTTTAATTACACAAACCACCCTGGGGTAGTCCAAAGAACATTGGCCTGGGAACTAGGGTGCTTGAGTCCTAGGCCAGCACTTGCTTCCTGTGTGAACTATCACTTTCTTATTTGTAAATAAGGAGGATCTACCAGGTGCCCTCTAGTTCTAAAATTCTTCATCCATGGAACGCTAGACGAATACTCTGAAGACAGTTTAGGGGCACCCCATTCAGGTTTCTGGCAACCTGGCTATCACAAAGAAACATGTATTGAAATGCTGTTTTATGCTAGGAGCTAAGCCTCATGAAAGATGTTCAAAATAAAGAAGACAATATCCCTGCCCTTAAGTTGCCTCTTTCTCTGTGCCCAGAGACCACACTCACCTTTCCCCTGTGCAACCCTGCACGGTGTGGAGCCCTCTCCTCTCCAGAAATGCACAGAGTGAGGCACTGGAAATACAACAAGCAAGCAGCCACTGACAGTGCCTACACAGAGCTTATACTTTTGGTGGGAGAAAATTAAGGAAGAAGAGAAATTTGTGGCCCTGAACCAAGATGGCAGAGTAGAAGGATGTGCTCTCACTCCCTCTTGTGAGAACACCAGAATCACAACTAGCTGCTGGACAATCATCGACAGGAAGACACTGGAACTAACCAAAAAAGATACCCCACAACCAAAGACAAAGGAGAAGCCACAATAAGATGGTAGGAGGGGTGCAATCACAGTAAAATCAAATCCCATAACTGTTGGGTGGGTGACTCACAGACTGGAGAACACTTATACCACAGAAGTCCACCCACTAGAGTGAAGGTTCTGAGCCCTACATCAGGCTTCCCACCCTGGAGGTCTGGCAATGGGAGGAGGAATTCCTAGAGAATCAGACTTGGAAGGTTAGTGGGATTTGATTGCAGAACTTTTACAGAACTGGGGGAAACAGAGACTCCACTCTTGGAGGGCACACACAAAGTACTGTGCACATCAGGAACCAGGGGAAGGAGCAGTGACCCCAGGGGAGACTGAACCAGACATACCTGCTACTGTTAGAGGGTCTCCTACAGAGGCGGGGGGTGGCTGTGGCTCATGATGAGGACAAGGACACTGTCAGCAGAAGAACTGGGAAGTACTCCTTGGCATGAGTCCTCCGAGAGACTGCCATTAGCCCCACCAAAGAGCCCAAGTAAGCTCCAGTGTTGGGTTGCCTAGGGGCAAACAACCAACAGGAAGGGAACCCAGCCCCACCCATCAGCAGTCAGACAGATTAAAGTTTACTGAGCTTTGCCCACCAGAGCAACAGTCAGCTCTACCCACCAACAGTCCCTCTCATTAGGAAACTTGCACCAGCCTCTTAGATAGTCTCATCCACCAGAAGGCAGACAGCAGAAACAAGAAGAACTACAATCCTGCGGCCTGTGGAACAAAAACCATATTCACAGAAAGATAGACAAGATGAAAAGGCAGAGGGCTATGTACCAGATGAAGGAACAAGATAAAACCCCAGAAAAACAACTAAATGAAGTGGAGATAGGCAACCTTCCAGAAAAAGAATTCAGAATAATGATAGAGAAGATGATCCAGGACCTCGGAAAAAGAATGGAGGCAAAGATCGAGAAGATGCAAGAAATGTTTAACAAAGACCTAGAAGAATTAAAGAACAAACACACAGAGATGAACAATATAATAACTGAAATGAAAACTACACTAGAAGGAATCAATAGCAGAATAACTGAGGCAGAAGAACGAATAAGTGACCTGGAAGACAGAATGGTGGAATTCACTGCTGCGGAACAGAATAAAGAAAAAAGAATGAAAAGAAATGAAGACAGCCTAAGAGATGTCTGGAACAACATTAAATGCAACAACATTCACATTATAGGGGTCCCAAAACGAGAAGAGAGAGAGAAAGTACCGGAGAAAATATTTGAAGAGATGATAGTCGAAAACTTCCCTAACATGGGAAAGGAAATAGTCACCCAAGTCCAGGGAGTGCAGCGAGTCCCATCCAGGATAAACTCAAGGAGAAACATGCTGAGACAGATAGTAATCAAACTGGCAAAAATTAAAGACAAAGAAAAATTATTGAAAGCAGCAAGGGAAAAATGACAAATAAATACAAGGGAACTTCCATAAAGTTAACAGCTGATTTCTCAGCAGAAACTCTACAAGCCAGAAGGGAGTGGCATGATATACTTAGAGTGATGAAAGGGAAGAACCTACAACCAAGATTACTCTAAGCAGCAAGGATCCCATTCAGATTCCATGGAGAAATCAAAAGCTTTACAGACAAGCAAAAGCTAAGAGAATTCAGCACCACAAAACCAGCTCTACAACAAATGCTAAAGGAACTTCTCTAAGTGGGAAACACAAGAGAAGAAAAGGACCTACAAAAACAACCCAACACAATTAAGAAAATGGTCATAGCAACATACATATCAATAATTACCTTAAACGTGAATGGATTAAATGCTCCAACCAAAAGACACAGGCTTGCTGAATGGATACAAAAACAAGACCCATATATAGGTTGTCTAAAAGATACCCACTTCAGGCCTAGACATACATACAGACTGAAAGTGAGGGGATGGAAAAAGATATTCCATGCAAATGGAAATCAAAAGAAAGCTGGACTAGCTATACTCATATCAGATAAAATAGACTTTAAAATAAAGAATGTTACAAGAGACAAGGAAGGACACTACATAATGATTAAGGGATCAATCCAACAAGAAGATATAACAATTATACATATATATATATATATATATATATATATATATATATATATATATATATATATATATATGCCCCCAACATTGGAGCACCGCAATACATAAGGCAACTTCTAACAGCTATAAAAGAGGAAATTGACAGTAACACAATAATAGTGGGGGACTTTAACACCTCACTTACACCAATGGACAGATCATCCAAAATGAAAATAAATAAGGAAACAGAAGCTTTAAATGACACAATAGACCAGATAGATTTAACTGGTATTTATAGGACATTCCACCACAAACAGCAGATTACACTTTCTTCTCAAGTCTGCAGAGAAAATTCTCCAGGACAGATCACATCTCGGGTCACAAATCAAGCCTCAGTAAATTTTCAAAAACTGAAATCATATCAAGCATCTTTTCTGACCACAACACTATGAGATTAGAAACAAATTACAGGGAAAAAAATGTAAAAAGCACAAACACATAGAGGCTAAACAATACGTTACTAAATAACCAAGAGATCACTGAAGAAATCAAAGAGGAAATCAAAATATACCTAGAGACAAATGACAATGAAAACATGATGATCCAAAACCTATGGGATGCAGCAAAAGCACTTCTAAGAGGGAAGTTTATAGGTATACAAGCCTACTTCAAGAAACAAGAAAAATCTCAAATAAACAATCTAACCTTACACCTAAAGGAACTAGATAAAGAAGAACAAACAAAACACAAAATTAGTAGAAGGAAAGAAATCCTAAAAATCAGAGCAGAAATAAATGAAATAGAAACAAAGAAAACAATAGCAAAGATTAATAAAACTGAAAGCTGGTTCTTTGAGAAGATAACAAAATTGATAAACCATTAGCCAGACTCATCAAGAAAAAGAGGGAGAGGACTCAAATCAATAAAATTAGAAAAGAAAAAGGAGAAGTTACAATAGACATCGCAAAAATACAAAGCATCCTAAGAGACTACTACAAGCAGCTCTATGCCAATAAAATGGACAACCTGGAAGAAATGGAAAAATTCTTAGAAAGGTATAACCTTCCAAGACTGAAACAGGAAGAAATAGAAAATATGAACACACCGATCGCAAGTACTGAAATTGAGACTGAGATTATAAATCTTCCAACAAACAAAAGCCCAGGACCAGGGCTTCCCCAGTGGCGCAGTGGTTAAGAATCCACCTGCCAATGCAGGCGACACGGGTTTGAGCCCTAGCCAGGAAATATCCCACATGCTGCAGAGCAACTAAGCCTGTGTGCCACAACTACTGAGCCTGCACTCTACAGCCCGTGAGCCACAAATACTGAGCCTGTGTACCACAACTACTGAATCCTGCATGCGTAGAGCCTGTGCTCCACAACAAGAGAAGCCACCACAATGAGAAGCCCGCGCACCGGAGCAAAGGGTAGCCCCTGCTCGCTGTAACTAGAGAGAGGCTACGTGCAGCAACGAAGACCCAATGCAGCCAAAAATAAATAAATAAAAAATAAATTAAAAAAAAAGTCCAGGACCAGATGGCATCACAGGTGAATTCTATCAAACATTTAAAGAAGAGATAACACCCATCCTTCTCAAACTCTTGCAAAAAGTACAGAGGAAGGAAAACTCCCAAACTCATTCTGTGAGGCCACCATCACCCTGATACCAAAACCAGACAAAGATACTACAAAAGAAGAAAATTACAGACCAATATCACTGATGAATATAGATGCAAAAATCCTCAACAAAATACTAGCAAACCGAAACCAACAACACATTAAAAGGATCATACACCATGATCAAGTGGGATTTATCCCAGGGATGAAAGGAATCTTCAATATACACAAATTAATCAATGTGATATACCATATTAACCAATTGAAGAATAAAAACCATATGATCATCTCAATAGATGCAGAAAAAGCTTTTGACAAAATTCAACACCCATTTATGACAAAAACTCTCCAGAAAGTGGGCATGGTGGGAACCTACCTCAACATAGTAAAGGCCACATATGACAAACCCACAGCAAACATCATTCTCAGTGGTGAAAAACTGAAAGCATTTCCTCTAAGATCAGGAACAAGACAAAGTTGTCTACTTTCACCACTATTATTCAACATAGTTTTGGAAGTCCTAGCCATGACAATCAGAGAAGAAAAAGAAATAAAAGGAATACAAATTGGAAAAGAAGAAGTGAAACTGTCACTGTTTGCAGATGACATGATACCATACATAGAGAATCCTAAAGATACCACCAGAAAATTACTACAGCTAATCAATTTATTTCATAAAGCTGCAGGATACAAAATTAATGCACAGAAATCTCTTGCATTCCTATACACTAATTATGAAAAATCTAAAGAGAAATTAAGGAAACACTCCCATTTACCATTGCAACAAAAAGAATAAAATACCTAGGTATAAACCTACCTAAGGAGACAAAAGACCTGTATGCAAAAAACTATAAGACACTGATGAAAGAAACTAAAGATGGTATCAACAGATGGAGAGATGTACTGTGTTCTTGGATTGGAAGAATCAATGTTGTGAAAATGACTATACTACCCAAAGCAATCTACAGATTCAAAGCAATCCCTATCAAATTATCAATGGCATTTTTTACAGAACTAGAACAAAAAATCTTAAAATTTGTATGGAGACACAAAAGACTCCAAATAGCAAAAGCAGTCTTGAGGGAAAAAAACGGAGCTGGAGGAATCAGACTCCCTGACTTCAGACTATACTAGAAAGCTACAGTAATCAAGACAATATGGTACTGACACCAAAACAGAAACATAGATCAATGGAACAGGATAGAAAGCCCAGAGATAAACCCACACACCTATGGTCAACTCATCTATGACAAAGGAGGCAAGGATACACAATGGAGAAAAGACAGTCTCTTCAATAAGTGGTGCTGGGAAAACTGGACAGCTACATGTAAAAGAATGAAATCAGAACACTTCCTAACACCATACACAAAAATAAACTCAAAATGGATTAAAGACCTAAATGTAAGACTGGACACTATAAAACTCTTAGAGGAAAACATAGGAAGAACACTCTTTGACATAAATCACAGCAAGATCTTTTTTGACCCACCTCCAGAGTAATGGAAATAAAAACAAAAATAAACAAATGGGACCTAATGAAACTTCAAAGCTTTTGTACAGCAAAGGAAACCATAAACAAGATGAAAAGACAACCCTCAGAATGGGAGAAAATATTTGCCGAAGAATCAACGGGCAAAGGATTAATCTCCAAAATATATAAACAACTCATTCAACTCAATTTTAAAAAAACAAACAACCCAATCAAAAAATGGGCAGAAGACCTAAATAGACATTTCTCCAAAGAAGACATACAGATGGCCAAGAAGCACATGAAAAGCTGCTCAACATCACTAATTATTAGAGAAATACAAATCAAAACTATAATGAGGTATCACCTCACACCAATTAGAATGGGCATCATCAGAAAATGTACAAACAGCAAATGCTGGAGAGGGTGTGGAGAAAAGGGAACACTCTTGCACTGTTGGTGGGAATGTAAACTGGTACAGCCACTATGGAGAGAACAGTATGGAGGTTCCTTAAAAAATAAAAACAGAATTGCCATATGATCCAGCAATCCCACTACTGGGCATATACCCAGAGAAAACCATAATTCAAAAAGACACATGCACCCCAGTGTTCATTGCAGCACTATTTACAATAGCCAGTTCATGGAAACAACCTGAATGCCCATCTACAGGCGAATGGATAAAGAAGATGTGGTACATATATACAATTGAATATTACTCAACCACAAAAAGGAATGAAATTGGGTCATTTGTAGAGACGTGGGTGGGTCTAGAGACTGTCATACAGAGTGAAGTAAGTCAGAAAGAGAAAAACAAATATTGTATATTAATGCATATATGTGGAACCTAGAAAAATGCTACAGATGAACCAGTTTGCAGGACAGAAATAGAGACGCAGATGTAGAGAACAAATGTATGGACACCAAGTGGGTAAAGCCGTGGGGGGTGGGGGGGTTGTGATGAATTGAGTGATTGGGATTGACATGTATACACTGATATGTATAAAATTGATGACTAATAAGAACCTGCTGTATAAAAAAATAAATTTAATTTAATTAAAAAAATTTTTAAAGATGTGGCACTTATATACAATGGAATATTACTCAGCCATAAAAAGGAACAAAATTGAGTTATTTGTAGCGAGGTAGATGGACCTAGAATCTGTCATAGAGAAGTGAAGTAAGTCAGAAAGAGAAAAAGAAATGCCGTATGCTAATGCATATATATGGAATTTTAAAAAGTAGTACTGATGAACTTAGTGGCAGGGCAGCACTAAAAACGCAAACGTAGAGAACAGTCTTGAGGTCATGGGGAGAAGGGGAAGCTGGGATGAAGTGAGAGAGTAGCATTGATGTATATACACTACCAAATGTAGAATGGATGGCTAGTGGGAAGTAGCCACATAGCACAGGGAGATCAGCTCGGTGCTTTGTGATGACCTAGAGGGGTGGGATAGGGAGGGTGGGAGGTAGGCTCAAGAGGGAGGGGATATGGGGATATATGTATACATATAGCTGATTAACTTTGTTGTACAGCAGAAACTAACACAACATGTAAAGCATTTATACTCCAATAAAGATGTGAACAAAAATATATATATCCCTGCCCTTAAAGAACTCCCAATCCAACCACATACTATTAATATAATATTATGGGATTAAACTAGCAGAATCAGCCAAGTTCCATGAACACAAAGTAGGAGAGAAAAAGGCCAGGGCATTTGAAACAAAAGAGGCAACATATGCAAAGTCACTGGGGTATGAAATGCCTGGGGCGGGGGGGCTGGGGGAGGAAAAAATGCTCTCAAGACCTTGCCTCCCTCTCTACCCCAGTGAACCAGCCCAGGCAATCTAAAAGGAAACCCCAAGGTCTCCTTATCTTTCTCCCTACAGCTCATGTCTCCCCTACCTCCTTTATCTGGACCCATCTGGGCACCCTCTATTTCTAGAGCCAAGCAAAAGGTGGCCCCACCCAGAGAGAAGGACCTACTGAAGTCTCCCCAGTTTATGCTCACTTACTTCTTTACTCCCTGCACCTTCCTTGTCTCTGTGTTTTTTGTGCCTAATAGGAGGAAGTGTGGAACGGAAGACTGGGGCCGCCTTTCTCCCTTTCTGCTACAGGGTAAAGAATTCTTTCACTTCCATGCAATTTCCTGTTCAAATATATTTCTTTTTTTCCCAGTGTTCAACTTGATTGGCATCTCTAGAATAGCTCCTTCCTCCTCTCTCCATATCTTCCGTTGTAAAATAGTAACCAGATCTCTTCCCTGGGGATGTAGAGAGAGGAGGTAGAATGTCTGGCCAAAGTACATTCCCATAAGTATTAATGGGTTGCTCTTCATAAAAGATGACATTACCAAAGGGCCTTTCCCTTTAAATTAGTTTTCTAGCAATGGTTCTGGGTTGGTACTAACTCATGTTTTTATCCCATCTCCCTTGGGACGAAGGTCAGCAACTGAGCCAACAGTACAAAATCCAGGATTCACACTTAGATCTTCCTGTCTAATGTACCTACTAAGATATGACATTAATTCATTAGTATCAAACTAGCAAGTCCCTGAAACAATCTACAGTTCTTATGCTATTGTTTAGAGTAAACTTTCCCAATAGTATTTGGTCAAATAACAGATATTCTCCCCCCAAAAAAGTTTTGTAATGAAATAATTTGGGGAAATCCTGGGTTTAAAAAGTTAAGCAGTCCCTACTACAGGACTTCTCAGAGCCTTTAATGTGCTACTTTGGTTTGTAAATCTTCAAGAAAGTGGGTCACAAATTTATTGGACCCTTTATTCCCAGAGGATGTATGAATCACCCTGAGGAACTGTTAAAAATCTAGATTGCCAAGCCCCACTCCCAGAGAATGGGAGTCCACAGCAACCCTGGAGTCTCTATTTTAACAGACACCCCAGGAGGCTCAGATGCAGACGACCAGCACGTTGAAAACACTGATCTGGACAGTTTCCCTAAGTAGGCTCCTCAGAATACACTTTAGGAAATGCAAATGCTGGTGTAGGGAATTAACTCAAGTTTAGTAAAAAAAAAAAAAAAAAAAAAAGACGTGTTGATTTGTTCCACTACACAATGGTGCTCATTCATATTAATTTGAACCAGTTTTCTTATAGCTTCAAGATAAGACCTCATTAATGACAAGGGGGCAAACCAGCAATAGAATTGAAAGAGGGTAGCTAGCTATTGGCAACAAGACCCCAAGATTCTGGCATCCAAAAGTAATTCTAGCAGAGCTAATAGTACTAGTGTCAAGATTTTCACTGTTGAGTTTATTTTTAAATATGATCATCCAACTCTAAACAGACTTTCTCCAACATCTTTTTAAAGGCAGAGAAAGAAGAGAACACTATATTTGGGGGGGGGTGTAAATTTAAACCATGTTAACACTTGGCATATTGTCAAGTTTGGTCCCAAGGTTTTCATGAACGGTGACAGTTAACCACTAACACCTCTGAGTTATCAATAGTCAAGTACCAGAAAGTAAACATACCAAAGGGATTTTGGTTCTTTTGAATCAACAATATGTGAAATGGGTCATAGCTGTAGTGAGACAAAATAAGCTGTTAAATACACACTGGAACAGTGTCAAATTGAAGAGTATTCCTACTAACTTAGTAGGACCTACTCCAGACTCAATCGCTAATTAAGAGACAGGACCTTGGGGTACACGTTGGCAGGCAGCGCTTTGGTAAACTGAAATCAACAATTCAAAGAGGGAAAATGCAGTGTTCTTAAAATGCAGAGTAACTATATTCTAACTGGTTCTCTGGAAAGAGTGCTATGATTTAATATAGGTAAGACTCATTTTCTGAGGATAATTAAAAATAGGTTTTTAAAATCTTGTAAAGTTATCAACTTAAAAACAATATTTCATTTTAAAAGGAAGGAGAAAATTTTTGTAAAATGAACTGAAAATTATTAACATAAGTTTATTCCATTTATATTATGACTTTAAAATTCAGTTATAAGACTTTTAATGCTAACATTATACAGAACTGAATATTTGAGTGATGACAGATTGGATGAGTTCACTAGAGACTATTTTTAGTTGACTTCTTTCAAAGATAGCAACTATGGGCACTGAAATATCTAGCTAAGGAGTTCCCCTTTTACATAGTCTGGAATCTTATATTAATAAATGTATTATCAAAGCTATGAGGGAGTTTTAGAGATGACGAAATCTGTATTATCAAAAGACTTTCATTCATAAGTTATAGAAACTTAACGTGGTTTGAGCCTGTTTCTCATCCAACTAAAATACCAAATGCTTACCTGACCTTAAGAATCTTGTCTCTCTGCCTACCTCAGCTCTACTTTCCTTTTTCTTGGCATTATTCTTGGGGCAAGCTCTCCACAAATGACTAAAATGGCCCTTTGGCTACTCCAGGATTATATTTTACTAGCCTAGCAACAAAGTAAAAAAGCAAAAGTTCTTCTCCCAGTAGTTTCAGCCAATGGAATAATGTAAATATTTGACAACTGGCTTTCCAGAAAAAAAATTCTGGTTTGTAGCATTCGCAAATTTCCATGGTGTAAGTACTCCTACGGTGGCCAGTTTCAACCTACTAACTTGCCATCACTAAACGTGGAGCTGGGAAGGGCACTAGTCCCTTATACAGTCGTCCCTCGGTTTCCCTGGGGGATTGGTTCCAGGACCAACCCCTTGGATACCAAAATCCGTGGATGCTCAAGTCCCTTATATAAAATGGCTAGTAGAGTTGGCTCCTATCCAGGGGGTTCCAGTTTTAATTGCAGTCATCTGTTGGTTGAATCCGCGAACGTGGAACCCTTCAATATGGAGGGTGGATTGTTTAGTATTTCCACCATACATAAAGGTATGATACACATATATAACTTTAAGAGAATAGATAATAATAAAATGGAGTACAATAACTAGAAAGCTGTAAATTTTGAGTATTCAGTACCTTTATTTTAACAGAATTTAATTGTAAATTTATATAATCTAATTTTTTAATAATCTGTGTTTAACAACTGATTGGCAAAATTCCTAGAAATTAACATTGGCTTTTGCAGGCCCTGTGAGCCAGTTCCATCAGAAATCCAGGAGGACAGTTCACAAGAGCCTGGCTTGGGTCACACACCCACGTTTAGACCCATCTCTGAGGCAGAGGGGATGTGATGCTCTGACTGGCCAAGCCTGGTCATGTGCCTTGGGATAGAGTTAGACTGCAAGGTGTAGCCTGGGAAAGAGTCTGTGATGGTGGGAAAGAGGGGTCTGCAACACATAATGAGAAAAACAGGCAAGGCAGCCAAAACAACAGACATCCATGTCAACAGGTGAAATACCTCCCATATAGATAAGTAGGGTAAGCATAGGATTTGTGGTCCACTTTGAGAGTAAGGTAAGATGCTAGTAATTATTGTGCTGGAACCAAATAAGGAATCTAAGGCCCAGGCAGGCTAACTGGCTGGCTTAGAATCTCACACATCAGTAAGTACCAGGACCAGGACTAGAGACCAATTTCCTGACTGCCAATTTAACGCACTCTACAGAGCTTCTCAGTTGTAATGGTGTTCCATTTTTCTTTCTTCGGGAAGGTTGTCTAATAGAAAATCTCCAAAAATAAAGAATCAGAGCATACTTAGTTGTTGAAATTAACTGAAATCTACTTTTTCAATCTATGTGTTATACTTTCTACATTTTAAAGTTTCTTATCCAATGTTTTAGCTCAACATTTATTACTGGTGGGAATATAGAATTCTGAGAATAATTTGACAAAACTAACAAAAGCCTTAAAATCCTATATACCCTTTGACCTAACAACTTAACTTCTGTGAATTAGTTTAAGGAACAAATCACTGATGTGCTTTAAAATTTTGCTTTAAGGATATTTATTGTAGCATTATTAATAAGAGCAAAAAAATAGAAATAACTTAAATGGTCAATAGTAGACAAATAGTTACAGAAATCATAATACATCAGTCTACTAAAGAGCCATAAAAATGAGGCAAACCAAAAAAAGAAAAGGAATTAACACAGAAGAGTCCATAATATACGATCACATATTTTTGTAGGAGGAAAATATGACCAAAAGGATAGACCATACCAAGATATTAACAGTAATAATCTCTACATTGAACAAAAGTTGCTTTTGTATTTTTTAAAGATTATTATTTTGTTTGTTTTTAAAGATTAATAATTATACAAGCTGCTCAATTATTTTTTAAATTGCTGTGCTCTGTCCACTGTAATGTCCTGACTTTCTTCACATCTCCATTGCTGCATTCATCCTGCTGTAAAATCAGTTTAAAACTTTTTAGCGGAGATGGATCCGCCACGCAGCAAAAATAAAAGAAATGAGAAGAGTTTTAAAAACACAACTCAAGGAAAATCCCTATGTAAAAATTCAGTAAAAGAAGCCTGATTTCCCTAACCTGCAAACACTACAATTTACAGCTCTGTGCTGACTTTTCCACAATTGTTCTAATTTTATTTTATACTGCCTATTTTGGGAAACTTTTGTAAAACAGCAGAAATAGACATCAACTCAGATTATTTCCAAGAATCTCTCTTGTTTCCCACATAAACGATGAATTCAGAATGACATGGACTTTTAAGAATCCAGCAAAGACAGGTTTGAAAGACTCTCCAAATACAGTTTAGAAAAGAGCCAAAAGATCGAATTTTGAATTCATTTAACCAGAGGAAACTGAAGAAATAAAATTAACTAAAGGATATGAAACAGGGAGGGGAAGATTATGGTAAATGATTCCCTTTAAATTCACTTAGAGACTTCCCTTGTGGCACAGTGGTTGAGAGTCCGCCTGCCGATGCAGGGGACACGGGTTCGTGCCCCGGTCCGGGAAGATCCCACATGCCACGGAGCGGCTGGGCCCGTGAGCCATGGCCACTGAGCCTGTGCGTCCGGAGCCTGTGCTCCGCAACGGGAGAGGCCACAACAGTGAGAGGCCCGTGTACCGCAAAAAAAAAAAAAAAAGAAAGAAAAGAAAAAAAGATTACATGAGAACAGAGGGCCTGAAACCCCTGAGATGCTTGTTTTAAATTTAAATTTAAATTTAAAGGTGAAGACAATTGAGAAGCAAAACCAGAAAAGACAAAAAAATTCCTGCTTTCATAGAGCTTGCATTTAGTTGGGGGGAGGCAGAAAACAAAATATAAATGAGTAATATGTGTCATTGTGTCAGGTGCTGTTAAGTGCTATGGAAGTACTGTTGTCTACACAGTTTGCAAAGTAATCTCACAAACACCCTTAATTCATTTAACCAATACTTATTGAGCATCCCATATATACCAGTCATTGTGCTTGTAACAACTGTATAGTTGTTACGATTTTATACATATTCTAAGACTGAAATACTGCAGTAAAGTTATTTTTCCAAGGTAATAGAGCTGGTAAATAGCAAAGCCAGGACCCAAACTCTTATTTTCAATTTCCAAGTATAGTCCTCTTTCTGATGCAATAGCTGTAATTTAAAAATCTGGGCCCTGAAGCTAACATTTCTTTAGAAGCGTCCTTGTTTCTTCTTTCACTCTGTCACTTACTATTTAATGGCAAAATAAATACATTTCTAGGGAAATGGATTTCTAATTTCAAGGGCTCCTTGCTATGTGTGTTGGTGGATATTTCATCTTCAATTAGATGAGTTTGGTAGCCTAAAAATTCATTACGACTTGCAGAATCAAAGTGCGTTTGTGTGTTTTAAAATTTGCATTTATAAGCTTTCCTTTAAGTGTATTTATCTATTTATTTATTTATAAATTTATTTATTTATTTTTGGCTGTGTTGGGTCTTTGTTGCTGTGCATGGGCTTTCTCTAGTTGTGGCGAGCAGGGGCTACTCTTCATTGTGGTGCGTGGGCTTCTCACTGTGGTGGCTTCTCTTGTGGTGGAGTGCAGGCTCTAGGCACGTGGGCTTCAGTAGTTGTGACACATGGGCTCAGTAGTTGTGGCTTGTGGGTTTTAGAGCGCAGGCTCAGTAGTTGTGGCGCACGGGCTTAGTTGCTCCGCACCAGGGAAGCCCCAGTTCTCATGTAATCTTGATGACCAGACTAATATATCTATAGCAGAAAACGCTCTTGGCTCTGAATTACCAAAACCTTAACATAATGAACACAATTTTCTCTTAATAAGAATTCTGTCCTGAGCTCGGTAAAATGTGTATAAACTCCACCAGTACACACCTTGGGATGAGAAAGCTCGGGAAGATATAAGGTAGACCAACCTATATTTTCAGTAAGAAGCTGACCTCCCCTCCTCTTGAGCATAAGCTCCAGGAGGGCAGGGATCTTTCTCTATTTGGTTCCCCACTTTACTCCAGCGTCTGGTATGGAGCCTTGCCTACTGTTCTTCAATAAGCATTGTGAAAAGAAACATTTTGGGGGTGAACCTAATCTGAAATCTCTGATTAGGTTTCAGAATACAAAGCTGCTCTTGGACAGTGAAAGGCAAGTCTATGCGATGGGCCTGGAGTCCGAGATAATTATCCTAATTTTAATGGAGTAGGATAGTGACAGAGGCTGAGTTGTAAAGAAAGGGAAATATTAGTATGTAACTGAGGAGAAGAAAATTCCTCTCTTCCTGGGTTGATCATTCTTAGAAATGGAAGCCTGAAGATGATGGAGCCATGTTAGGCTACAGCTCCTAACCCAAGGTGAACACACGTAAAAATAAATCTTCCAGTAAGAATGAATTTGGTTTCTATGTTTTAAAAGGCAGCTGGGCAGAATTGTCACCCTCTCTTAAAATAATTTGCTCTTGGTCACCTGGAAAAACTGCAACAGAGAGAAAACAGACTAAAATCAATTTTCCCCACTTAATGCCTTAAAGCAGCTTCAATTTTAGCTATTTCACCAGAAAAATGTATTCTTTTATTCTCTCAGACAAGTTCAGTTGTCTCAATGCTTTCTTCGTGTGCATTCATGACAGATAATTAAACAGCAGTTGGGAAACTGCACTCACGAAAGCGGCAAGGTACCTTTTAAAACCTCTTAGAGTTACCTGAAAAGCCTCTCTCATCTCAGAAGTTGAGACTTCCTCAGTTTCCCTAATTGTTGACACCTCAAGGAGATAATTAAAGTTAACTCTGCTCTGTACGGTGGTGCTCTCAAAATACAGTGTTCTTTTCAGATGTGTGAGCGTAAAAAGAAGAGAAAGTTGCATTTCCTTTTAAAACGGGTGCACAGACTCCTAGTAAAGGCCCATAGAGATTTCCTGTAAAGCAAGGAGCTGCGAAAAGGCCCAGTTTCCTGCCACAAACAGTGACACAGATTAAAATGAAGACTTAAATGATACCCCTTGTAAAGTAACGTGTGTGGCCACTCTTGGTCAACATCAGGGAAATTGGAATGTTTCTTTTATCCTTCTGAACTTTCTTGCAGTGACACCCCAGTTCCCTTCATACATAGGCAGGAATGCACTTGGCAAGATGTCTAGAAAGAAAAGAAAGACTTCAGCTTTGAAATTACTTGACATGAATTAATAGGAGCTTCAGATGGAGAAAATGTAAGCCGCTGGCCAAAGCTCAGGTTGCGTCATTGAGATGTAGACCTGGGTACCATGGGGTTGGTGGGGGGGGGGCATCATCTCTAACCATCATTGCCAGAGCAAACGGGCTAGCGGCACGTGCAAATAACAAGTCCACATGGCGATGGCTGCAAGAGCAGAGCTGCGGCATAAGCCAGGATCTCGCCCAACGAACATTACCACTGAGGCTCTCTAAAGCCAGCTGCACAGTCAGAGCAAAAGCCCTACTCTCCAAACTGTGAGCATCTTTCTAATAGTCAACAAAACTCAGACAGTGGTCTTGAAAAGCCAAGCCAAAAAAATTCTCACACAATAAAACAGAGGACTTTGCCTCCAAGATTGTGTTATACATTTAAAATGTTCTCCTAAAAACTACTTTTAACAATTAGATATTCTATCAAAAGATACTGTATACTAACTGTACTTGATCTTTGGGGGGAAAAAAAGACAGTAATTACTGGAATATCCTTGGGTTTTGACTGGAGTCATGGCTACAGAAAATGAGTCAATGTGGCAGCGTTGGCTTCACTGTCTGGGACCAGGACTCTGCAGATAGAAACTCTATGCAATCAGTCCATTCACATTTTAATTGCCCTGTGGTTTAATTGTAAAACTTGTCATTTGAAAGGGATTGGTTGGTATGAAACCCAACAGTATTTATCTTAACAGTTTTATTCTTTCCATAGACCATTCTCTCACAATTAGAATGATGAGTAATTGATTTCTTGACCTGTCACAAGTCTCTGATGAATAATCAATCTATTGATTTAGTGATTTTATTTTTTAATTTACTTTTAAATTTAATAAAAAAGAGAGAGGGAATTCTTCCAAGAAGTTTTTTTTTAATGAGCCTTATTTAAATGGTGTTTAAAATAATACACAAAAGTACTAAAATAATTCAAAGTTATATTGTCTACTCCATTTTCACTCATGACATTTCAGTGACTGAGGACCAGGCTAAGTAATGACATGAAAAATAGGGTGGGAAAACAAAGAAGCAAGACTTTGATAAAACAGGTTATTTCTATACTTGGATTTAGCCAGTTCATCTGCCTGATATTCTGACCTGTGGGTTTTTCCAAAGATTTTCTTAGAGATAGCTGAGGTATACTGAAAGGAACTCTGTAAGCAGAATCCTTTTTTTAAAAAGTATGAATTTGGCTATTGATGACCTGTGTGATCAAGTCACAACCTCTCTAAGTCTCACGTGTAACATGGGGTAAATAATTCAAACCTCACAATGTCATGCTGGGGAGTCAATAAAATAACTCGTGAAAATATTGTTAAGTACAAACCATCTGTGGTTGGACGTTAAATTCTAAATGAGGGTCCCATTCAGTTGAGGAAAACCTAGACCACGGCAGCTAAAGCATCACTTCCTGCAGCCCACTCTGGGGTACTCTGAGCCTCTCAGAGAAGTAGGAGTTCTGTGGGCTACAGGGCAGGTGAACAGCAATGTTGAGCAAGAAACCCAGGGCAGTGTCCTCGGGTTGTCTTATAAACCAAAAAGCTATCAGCTATTTACTATGTATCATGCACTCTCAAAAGCATTTTGCATATGTTAACCTATTTATACCTGACAACAACCATCTAAGGTAGAGTTACCATCATGATCACCCTTCTTTTCTAGATTGAACAACTGAGACAAAGAAAAACACAAAGAGACTCGAGGTCACTGGGCTCCACAGAACCAGAACGCAAACCCAAGAGCTGAGGCTCGGGAGCTTGGGTCCCAGTGCCTCTCACGCCCCCTCCAGCAAAGATCAAGTCTCCATGCCTGAGCAGAGCTGAGGGGACCAAAGAGGCCTGTAGTCTGTACAGAGAGCCCCAAGCTGCTGGGCAAGGGATCCTGGGGACTGAGAGCAGTGGTCAGGCCAGTGGTTATCAGTGGTGGTGACCAGATTCAAGTGCGGAAGAGGAGAACAGGGTCAGGGCACATTGCATGAACCTCGGCAGACAGAGCAAGGACAGAGGCTGAGCACCAGGGACAGAACAGGACCAGACTCTTCCCTCGGCTAGAAGTGAGCACCATGCTGTGTAGGCGAGGTGGAAGGAGCCCCTGGAGAAGGGCAAGAAGGACCCACTAAGACAAGGCATTACCAAAAGCAGAAGAGACTCCAATGTCATTCGTCAGCAAACCAAGCGTTTCCTTCCTTAAGGGAGCCTGGAGCCTGAAGACCAAGATCAGGTCATGTAGGAAAATAAATCTACAGGCGTGTATCTGCCCAAGATCTTCTGCTCACTATTCCCTCTACGTGGAATGCTCTTCCCCACATCCTTACAATCTTTCTCTCGCTTTGTTCAGGTGTCTGTTCAAATGTCACCCTGGGGAGCTCTCTATGTCCTGCTTTCAAATACCAAGCACCATCTGTAATTACTTCATTTATTATCTTTCCTTCAACTAGAATGTCGAAGGACTTTGTCTCCTTTCCTGCTTTACTCTCCATGCCTATAACTGTACCTAGTGAATAACAGATGCTCGGTGGTGTTTGTTGACTGACTGAATGGATCAGAATGTGTTCACATCAACCCCGAGGTGAACATATTTAGGATAACAGCTAGAAGGGAACTTAAAGTTCAAACTGGCGAATCCCAAATCTCTTTTTCCTTTTAATCAGTGGAATGCCTTCTTTAAAGACTAAGATATAAGTGGGAAAAGCCCTATTAGCTCTGCTTGAACCCTGAAAGTGAGGGAGAGGCACTTTCTAGTAGGAATCGTAGAGAACGGTTTAGAGAACACTTCTCTAGACCAACTGCTTTGTTTTTCATTGAGGAAATTGAAGCTCAGAGAGGTTATATAATATTCTGAAAGTCACTAAGTCGAAAAGTTAGCTCTCAGGAACTCCAGTCTAAATGAATACCATATTTGCAAGTTACCTGTTTTGTACTGGGCAGAGTGGAGGTTCTGGTTCCAGAAGCAAGCCCCTTGTTTAGATTTTGTGTGATGGTGACTCTGCCTGCAGACTCCATGAGTCATGCAATTTCTTGAAAATTATAAACTCAGACTCTGGGTAAAGAGTTTCATTTCTTCTTTGTTGTTGTTCTAATCATGAAAATTTGGCAAACACGGCGAATGGCGTGACGTGAGTTTGTCCTATCTTCTTAGTACTGTTTCCCTCACCAAGCCCTCCCTGGCACACCCAAGGATCTTAGCCTCGTCTCTTCTGGCAGCTCAGTGATATTCCTCTCTCCCCCAGTCCTCCCCTCCCTTGTATGAAGTTGGGCCACACATGTTCCACATCTGTCAGAATGCCCTCCAGCAGCTACACACTCCAAAATACTTACATACACAATTCCTCCTGAGCATGTGCACGTGGCACTCTCTCTCTCACCCTCCTTCCTTTCTCTCTACCTTTCTCCCTCTCACCCTGTCTCCCCCTCTCCTCCCCCCAGCAACCCCACTCAGCCCTTGCTGTGATAGGCTTTTCCTTGTCTCTCCCAATCCAAGCCTCCCCCATTTGTTGCATCTCTCCTCTCCCTCTTCCTCCAGGCTCTGCTAGGCTTGACTCATTTGCCACTTTCCTCCAACCCATGGCTCCTGCAGATGGCAGTGGGGAGTGGGACCATTGGCCATGAGTACCAAGTGATATGTTATTGTGGAAAATTCTTCTCTAAATGAAACTCAGCCATCTGGCAAAATGTGTAACAAGGGGAAACCAAAGCAAGAAGGAAAAATCCATGAAACATTTGCTCATTTCAGGTTGGGAAGGAATATAAAAATGGAAGATGATATACTCCAATCCATCTAGTTAACTTGGAATAGAAAGTAGAACAGCCTAGATTAGTGATAGAAATACCCATATCCCAGTCTGTGTACATAATATTGAAATTCAAGGTCTGAAATTAAGTTTTGCCAAGAGAAGTTTGTGGTAAGCAACATTTTTAATGAAGTTCGTTGGGGAGAAAATTTGCACCTCTGCCTGATATAATCGATAAATAACATTGCTTTGATCTTCCAAAGTGAAAGAAAAAACTGTCCTATGGAAGATTTTTCTTTAAGTTTTTGGATAACTTTTAAAAATATTTTAATGTCAAAATAAAAAATACCTAATATTTCTCTTTTATATCCATATTCCAAGTAGTCTCTCTGATTTTTAAATATTCTGTGCATGTAACCTTAAATCAGAACAGAAGGTCAAAGGATAGAGTTAGAATCATAATATGTCCCTTCTCATAAAAAGCTATACATCAACCACAATGAAGATTTTTCCACTTTATTTTCAACTGAGACAGAATTTTGGCATGAAGCAGAGAAAGAATGTGCTTTATGAAAAACAGACAGTGCTGACTTTTCCATAACTTGGCTCTATCAAGTAGAAAGTTATTTTCTAGCAAAGAAAACACAAGACTATTTATGTTTGAATAATAATCATATTTGAATCAGTCACATCATAATTGGGATATGAATTATCTATGTCCAGTGTGGAAAAAGGGAGTGGTAATTATCAAAACAACTTTCAAGGCCCTCTCAGTTCCCCCAGAATGCAAATAAGATGACAATATGCAAATTTCAAAATATCATAATCAGACCTTGAAGAACAAATCATTCCTGGCTCCTACCAATGGTATGTGTCTTGTGGAGGGATCCAAGAGCCAACATTTGATCTGCCCAAGAGGACCAGGATCTTTCTGTTGGGCATACACTCTGCACATGTGAAACTTTACACTTGGACCCTGTCTTTCAAAACGTATTTCTTTCCTGACTGTAGCTACATCATGCTCTGTGTGATTTGTTGCCATGGGCTCTGGGCTCCAACCTCTCACACACACACCACAAAGTTTCCCTCAAGGAGGGAGTGTGTGACTGTGATAAAGAAAGGAAGAAAACCTCCCATTTCCCGGTTTGATGAAGACCTCTTTGTTTATACTGCTCTGTCTTCCTCTACCTTTCTCTGCTCCCTTGGAGTTGTGGCAGAGTGCCAAATGAAATAAGGACTGGGTAAATACGGACTAGTTAGGATTCTTTGGAGTAGAAGTGACAGAAGAAAACTTCACACCTGCTCAAATCAAAAAAAAAAAAAGTGGGAGTGTTATCATAATGATACGGAGGTGATCACACACCCCGCGAACAGGAATGTGACCAGGCTTCAGGAATACAAGAATGAGAATGCAAAGGGGTCAGGAATTTCTCCACCTCTCCTCCAGACTCTTAGGCCTCTTCCTCCGTAACATGGTGGTACTTTCTTTTTTTTTTTTTTTTGCGCACGCGGGCTTCTCACTGCTGCGGCCTCTCCCGTTGCGGAGCACAGGCTCAGCGGCCATGGCTCACGGGCCCAGCCGCTCCGCGGCATGTGGGGTCTTCCCGGACCGGGGCACGAACCCGTGTCCCGTGCATCGGCAGGCAGACTCTCAACCACTGCGCCACCAGGGAAGCCCGTGGTGTTACTTTCTTTAACTGAGTGAATATACGATGGACACCCGTTGCTCTCGGGTTCAGCTCTTAAAGTTCCAGCCCCTCTGAGAGACTCTTCCTCACAATCCCACAGAAGGGGTTCTGATTGGCCCTACTGCACACCCTTGGCCTAATCAGCGGTGTCTGGGGAGGATGGGTCATCTCCCCTAGAACTGCTGGGAGCCCACTGTTCAGAAGGGCCGAGCGAGTGGTGACGTGCTGGACAGACACAAGATAAGCAACAACCCGGTGACTGAACCAAGAAAACTAACCAGGAAGTGGAGTCAGGGTGACAGGAAAGAGAAACCGACTATTTTATCTATCAGAAAAATATATATTTGCGACAGACAAGGCTTAAATAACTGTAAATCACATAGAATCCAGCATAATAGAAAGATTAAATGTGTAACCTGGGTGACCTGTGAGGAAGCATTTCTCATCTCTTCTCAGAAATCCCCAGGAAAATGATCCCCCTGAATTGCAGTTGACATAGGGTGAGGCTTCGTAAACTCTTTGACAGTTTTCTTTTTAAACTTTGTGGGAGAGTTGGGGTCAGTGGTGGGGAGGAGGATGAGGGCACAGGGGGACAGCTTTAGAAGAAAGCGTTTGACTGAGGTATAACAGAGCTCCACACTTCTGTGCCCTGGAAACCAAAGGAGCGGGACCTTCTCGTCCAGGCTGTGGGAAAACCCACGTCTTCAGCAGTCAGCTCCACCTCAGTTTGCTTCTTTGGCTGTGATCCCTTCAGCCTAAAGCAAAGAACAGTTCGAAACCAGGCTCTGGGTAGAGACAGCTCTCACCACTTAACATCTCCCAGACCCAGAATCCAGCCCACTGGGTGTCCTAAGTTCCTGCATGTCTGTTAAATGTCACCGTGGCAATAGCATCTCCCAAACATAAGCGGGATGTTGAGAAAATGAAGTGTCTTTGCAAAGGGTAAGGATGTGCAATGTACCACACAAGGCTGTCACCTTACATTCACATTCCCTAAGGGACCCTCCCAGACTTAAACTCAAAGGCCGGAACCCAGCTGTGAACAAGGGCAGGGCCTTGTGGGTAGAATTTTTTTTAAGATATGAATGGACTTAGAATGTCTCTGGGGACCAGCATGAAATCTAACAATGTACACTTAGTGTGTATGAAAGAGCGTCCATCCTAGAAGGCCCAAATCTAAATCACAGCGATGAATGCAAAGGCAGCAGCCAGCCAACAGTGTTAAGAGCTTAGCTGTGAGCAGGCTGCTGGATTGCCCACGTCAACTGCAGCCCACTCCCAGGACTCAGAAACATGATGTGTCACCGTCCTCCCATCTGTCCCAGCAGAACACCCAGTCTCCACGAGAAAGATACAGGTCTCAACAGATCCTTGCCCTCTCTGCTTCTCTTCTCCCCTCCTAGAAGCTCCAGTTGCACAGCAAGTATTATTTGAGACACTGGGAGAGGAAAAAAGAGGAATCAACAGTACCAGGGCAAACATGAACCCATTTAAAATAAAGGAACGGTGTTGCTGACTTCTAATTCCCAAAGCAAAAGCCTACAGATGACATTACTATTCAACTTGGTAATGAGAAATATGCTTCAGAGTTTATAAATTCCCTGTGAAAGAAGATGAACTTCATGGGCTTACTTGACTTCTTGCCGAAGAGTTTTCCAAAGACCCTAGGACCATTTATCTCCAAAGGGGGTACTGGTGGCAGGGCCTTGTTACAAACCTACAGTATTTTAGCTTCTGTCACTCTTGCCCTTCTGGGGACTATCAGTGTTACTGAAATCCAGATGAGCTCTCCTTCCATCCGTCAGTCAGTCTTTCATTAATTTATTGAACACTGTTTCCCTCCACATTTACTATGTACCAGGCATTGCACTAGATGCTGGAGATGAAACAAGAAATAAGATATCAAAACTGCTCTTAAGGGAGTTTCAGTGGGTGGAGGAGAACCCATGATAGAAACAATATGCAATATTCCTGCTTGGAACCCCCTAGAAACTTGGCAATCCTGCCTGAAAGTCCTAACCCTATTTGAGAAGCATGTGGCATATTTTCCGCCTGCTGTCCTCCATCAAATTGCTTCAGTGCTATGAAAGATGACATTTTGGAAGTACCAAATATCAAGATAAAGTACCACCCAACATTTGAAGAAAATCTAGTGGAAAAAAAGTAAATAAATTACAATCTTCAGAAAGAAGGGCCAGGCTACAGAGGCACCCATAAATGAAACAAAATATTTTCAAATGAAATGTGTAAGGTAGAAAAGTAAGTTTCAGCATTTTTGCATGTGCCTAAGAGGCTGAATGCTAGGACTAGGGTGGAGCTGAGTACAGTCAAACATGTAGACCTAAACCATAAATTGGATCCTGCTATTCCCTTACTTAAAAACCTCCCTTGGGTGGTGGTAGTCATTTTGCAGTATATAAATGCATCAAATCAACATGTTGAACACCTTAAAATTACATAATGTTTTATGTCAGTTACATTTTAATGAATCTGGAGAAAGAAAGTAGAGATGTCCCTTGGTGCCTTGTTGCTCTCTTAACAAAATCTAAGTGTACATTTTCACACAAATAGTTTGTTCATTCATTCATTTGTCCATTCATTCATTCATTCAGCAGAACCTACAACATGCTTTAACGTTCTAGGCCATGGGAACGCAAGGCCATGATCACTGCACTAAAGAATCTCAGTCCAAATGAGGACACAGATTTTAAAAATAACAAAGCCCTCAGAGCCATATCATACTATGTACAAGGTGTCATGGGAGCACCAAGAACGGAGAGCTGAATTCCTTCCCAGAGCAAAAGGGAAATAAGAGAAGGCTTTAGACAGATTTTCAAACGGAGACTCAAACAATAAATGGGAATTCTTTAAGAGATAGAGGAAGAAAAGGCAACATAGCCAATCAGTCAAAACAAAGGGGCTGAAACATGATTTTACTTATTCTTTTCTGTGGAATTATCCAGTTGTTTAGATCAGTCAGGCAACTCGGTCAAGGTGATTATGCCTGTATATGCAACCTGTACCAGGCAAATATAACTCTGGGCTTTTAGAAATGAAAGTGTTTCTAGGAATGTTTTCATATTTAAGCCCTTTATCTGTTTGGAGAAGATTTCTCAAAAGTATTTGATATGAGGGCAGCAGTTTACCACCACTTTCAATCAAGTTTTATATACATATTCAATTTAAGATTTTATCAATGTATTTATTGTCTGGTTGTTTTTTAAATCTAAGAATCAAGGATGCTTTTAGTAAAAAGGAAAAGGAAAAGATGGAAATTATCCAGGTAATCTGATACTTATAATCTTTATTGCATAAGCAAAAGGAAATAATTTAGCAATAATGTTGTAATTTAGGCTATGTACACACCTGAATGATAAGATTTATTTATCAGAAAAAAGTCTTTGGACTTCCCTGGTGACACAGTGGTTAAGAATCCACCTGCCAATGCAGGGGACATGGGTTTGAGCCCTGGTCCGGGAAGATCCCACATGCTGCAGAGCAACTAAGCCCGTGCACCACAACTACTGAGCCTGCGCTCTAGAGCCCGCGAACCAGAACTACTGAGCCCGTGTGCCACAACTACAGAAGCCAGCACGCCTAGAGCCCGTGCTCCACAAAAAAGAAGCCACTGCAATGAGAAGCCCATGCGCCACAACGCAGCCAAAAATAAAATATAAATAAATAAATAAATAAATTTTAAAAAAATATTCTAAATGCCAGATTTGGTGCTAAATCATTGAAAAGACACGGCTCTCCCTCAGATAACATACATTCCAATGGGAAAGACAGACAATAAATACAAAATGAGTTTAAGAGATCATAAAAGTTGCAACACATGCTGGGATGAAAACACAGAGTGATGTGATAGGCAGCTGCTCTTTTCTGGGGCAGTGATACTTTGGCAGAGATCTGGAGGGAGACTGAAGAACTGTACTTCTAGAACTAATGCTCCATTTGAGTTTCTACATGGATTAAATTAATACTTATTGTATAAAAGGGGCAAGAATGCACTTTGGAGCTAGACACACAGAATCTGTGTTTAACTGCTTTGGGTGAGTCACTTCTCATTTCTGGGCATCTGCTTCCTCCTCTGCAATTTAGCCATAATAATACCATCTAACTGAGCCATTAATGGCAATAAAGGAGGAAAATACAATCATGGGCCAGATACACATTTCTATATTAAGTCATTTGTATCCCCCAGCAAACCTAGAATATAGGTACCATTATTATCCCCATTTTACAGATGAGGAAACTGAGCATCCATAAGGTAGAAGTGGGGTTTAAATGAGGGCAGTGTGACTGCAAATTCCATGTTTTTTAAATACTGTGTTATGCTGCCCCCCGATATTAGTACCTAGCAGTCAGGGCTAGTGAGTCTTCTTCCCTTCACTTTGGGTAAATACAGTTTTAGAAAACAGAAATCCTTTTACAAGTTTATCCTAAGAAAATAATGAATGAGCACAGAGTTAGCTAAAGAATGCTCATCACCAGTTAAAGAATGTTTATGTTTTCAAAATTATTTTAATGTTAATGGCCAACAAATGTATCTTATAGCTCTAAAATAATGGTTGTAAAATAATACTGACATGGAGAAATGTTCATTATATATTAACTGAAAAGCAAGTTTCACTTGTCCAATATGATCAATGTCTGTAATATACATATGTCCAGGAAAAAAAAAAGACCAGAGAATACATTTTCTTTGTGCTTTTTTATATTTTTCAAAATTTTGATAATGAGCATATTCTTTCAGTAGGAGAGAAACCATAGAATGGGAGTTATCCAAACACTACTCCTTTTTAAACAGCCTATTCATCTTTGTGTATTCATATAATATTTTTCCTTGTGGAATAATACTTCTTTTAACAAAGATAAAGCATTCCAACCATACATTGCATTCTTGGAAGTTTAAAGACCAGGGGTAGACAAATAGAGACTCAGCTCCGACACTGGCACTATCTCCCAGTTTGCCTGTGATACGGCACCTCCTTCCAGAAGTTCCTCTCTCCAAGTTCATTACTTTCGTCACAAAGGATCTTCATCCACCTCTCCAGGCAACAAAAGGGGCAGGAGGAATGTGCGGTTCCCTGGTGGAGAGGAGACTCATCTTGTTCCTGCTACTTGAAACCATTAAAACACTGATCTTTAATGTGGAACAGTGCTACAGAATGGGTTGTTGGAATGAGACATTTTAAGGTAATGGCCATTATGCCACGATAAGCAAATTGGACCTCAGTTTATCTGAATTGAACTGGAAACCTCATCAGCATTCTTCTGACTACAAGGACAAATGATACCTTTATGGTTGGAAAGCCCTATATCATACTAACCTATAAAACAGATGAATCAGAGGAAGCATATCTGCATCACAAAAAAAGATGCTTTGCTTCACAAAAGATTCACCTCAGGGCTTTTTTAATATCTGGATCCCCTTGGACAGCAGTTTATTTGTTTATAGGTTATTAATTATTTGGCTGAAAGAGGAGAGGAGGCCAGGGTGGGCCAAAGAGCCAGTGCCACCATGAACTAGTGATCCTAGAAACCTAGGATCTAGGTTTCTAGAAACAGAGCTTTCTGTTGGAGAATCCAACCCCTTTTTTTCTGCCCCATGTCTGGGAAGGAACTGTTAGGGAGCCAAGAAAAAGATGCAGACTAGCAAGGAAGCACGTGGTTTTTGTGTACTTCTGAGAAAGCTGCCTTGCGTTCACACATGACAGGGGAGGAGGGGCAGGGGAGGGGCTCCCACAGACCTCAGTGGGAGGCCTGGCCCTTAGACTGTACTTGGTGGCTGGGGCTTTGTTTTCACAGGACTGTGATGGGAGGAACTGTGACATAGATCTCTGTCAAGGCCCGGCTCTGCTGCTGCAGCTTCAGGACAAGGGCTCTTGTTTTGCTTCCAGAACACTCCCTAAGACAAGTCTTAAGCCAGAGAAGGGTCCCAAGGAAGCCCTGCCCTGGGAGCTCTTTAACCTACTGCAATTTACAGGTCTGATTTTTGGAGAAATCTGTACCTCCATTAACTAGATGGACCCAAAGACCATTAAAAACAAAAATGAGATATAGACCCATTTCACCTCCTCTCACTTCCTTGGAATTCTATGCCAGTTCTGCTCAGCAAAGCCCAGGCCTGGGTCACTCCACCTCTTATCCCCCCTGGAAAGCAGGCTGGTTTGAGGTTTAACTGTTCAAATGTTGCTTTTTGTTTCACTTAATGAAAATTTTAATTTTTCTGGCAATTATTGATCTGGTGTCAGTCCTTCATGCTACAGGCAATGATTTATGGCCAGATTACATAATGTGCGTTGACCCAAGGTTTTTAATACCACTTTACCGCATTTAATTCCCTACAGGTCTGAGAATCAGAGCTGACAGGATTCACTTTCTGACAACTATAGCATCTTTTCAGCGGCACACAACCCATTCTGAGTTTAACTTGTACCTGGACTATTTGGTACTAGCTCCAAATCCAAGGTGTCCATTTGGCCAACAGAAGAGAAGGACCCTTTTTATGCTGATCACATGGCACCACTTTCACATTCCAGGAGTGGCCTCTAAAAGCAGTTGAACCTGTTGACCAATTACTGCCTAGGAGAACAGCTAAATAGTAATTATGTCAAACCAAACTCTTGTCAGTTGCACTGTCATATGTAAATGGATAACACTAAACAATTTTAGCCAAAAGATTTCCCCATTCAGTTATACAGCGCTCCATCTGGGGGACGAATTGTCTTAGAATCAAATCAGGTTGTAGTCCTTTTCAAAATTAAACATAACTCAGGAGCTAAGGTTCCTCGAGGGCAGAAATAAATGAGGTTTGGGGTAAATTTTTCCCTCAAAATACCCAGGTCAAAGTCTGTTCTTCTTGATTTTTTTAATGGGACAGAATTTGGGGAATTCAACAAAGTATTTCTTTAAATTCTGAAACAGATGAAGAGCTCAGAAATGAGGAACTCCTCTACGTTGTCCATAGATATTACTGAGTTTATTTTCCATGATTTTATTCAAGAGCATTTGCTGTGTAGGCATCCTTTTGACAAATTTCTTTGAGCTTAAAATTCTCCTCCCTCAAAAAAAAAAAAAAAGTGGGCTTCCCTGGTGGCGCAGTGGTTGAGAGTCCGCCTGCCAATACAGGGGACACGGGTTCGTGCCCCAGTCTGGGAGGATCCCACATGCCACGGAACGGCTGGGCCCGTGAGCCATGGCCGCTGAGTCTGCACGTCCGGAGCCTGTGCTCCACAACGGGAGAGGCCACAACAGTGAGAGGCCCGTGTACCGCAAAAAAAAAAAAAAAAAAAAAAAAAAAAAGTGCCTTTCTTTTGTGATAAACCTTGATCCTTGAGACCTTTGTAAATTGTCCTATTTCCAACTTTATCTGGGCAGCTAGAGAGTATAGTGCCTGCCTGGGTGGCTAGGAGAAGGGGTGAGACGGAGGCTTTTTATTGTATGTATGTTTTAACTTTCAAATTTTGAAACTTATGCATGTATCATCTATCTAAAAAATTAATAAACTTTAAATAAGATGGCATGATGATGGCAACTTGGAAGGCCATTCTTTATTCTGATATTATTCCCTTCCCTGGTTATGGTGAGAATCAGTAGGCTGTTTTACTTTGCTTTGTTTATTTTTATAATAACCTTATTAAGTTTAAGATTTTGACTCTTATTGAATCAGTGCCTTTTATTCTAAGCTGCCTCACATTCTTTTTTTTTTTTTTTTTTTTTTTTTGGTACGCGGGCCTCTCACTATTGCGGCCGCTCCGGACGCGCAGACTCAGCGGCCATGGCTCAGGGGCCTAGCCCCTCCGCAGCATGTGGGATCTTCCCAGACCAGGGCACGAACCCGTGTCCCCTGCATCGGCAGGCAGACTCTCAACCACTGTGCCACCAGGGAAGCCCTGCCTCACATTCTTATTGGAATTAGACTAGATATAAATACACAAATACAGACAGACAGAAACACGTCACACACACACACAAGTTACACACTCCAATCTTAATGCTGAAAGATCCCTGGAAGGCTCCTCTTCCAGTCCCCTGACCTGATGAATGAGGAACCCAGAACCCAGGTCTCACAATTTCCATTCCATTGCCCTTTCCATTAACTTTTTGTTGTCGTTTTAATTTTATAAATTAATTAATTTATTTTATTTTTAAAATTAATTTTTATTTGAGTTAGTTGCTTTACAGTGTTGTGTTAGTTTTTGCTGTACAGCAAAGACAGTCAGCTATACGTACACATATATCCCCTCTTTTTTGGATTTCCTTCCCGTTTAGGTCTCACAGAGCATTGAGTAGAGTTCCCTGTGCTATACAGTAGGTTCTCATTAGTTACCTATTTTATACATAGTAGTGTATATGTCAATCCCAATCTTCCAGTTCGTCCCACACCCTCTTCCCTCTTGGTATCCATACGTTTGTTCTCTACGTCTGTGCCTCTATTTCTGCTTTGCAAATAAGATCATCTATAGCATTTTTCTAGATTCCACATATATGCGTTAATATACGATATTTGTTTTTCTCTTTCTGACTTACTTCACTCTGTATGACAGTCTTTACATTTTAAGTCCATGAAAAACATGATTTCTTTATAAAAGTACTATTGTATACCACTGGGAAAAACTTAATGATTGCAAAAGCAAAAGGTATCTCCAAGAACTAATTTTCATCTTTATAGGAAAATAAAATGAGCCTGGATCTATTTTTTCTTTAGCAGAGCTATTTATATTCAGCAACGTGTATTACTTTGAGGAAAAGAACATTAGTATTGCAGGTTTCTGCTCTGCTGGTTCTTTCCTCCCTATCACCTTGAGGTAAAATATAAACTCCTTAGCACAGCATCCAATGTCCTTTAGATTTCTTCTTTTCTGCCTTGGCTCTCAGGTCCCCTCCACACAACTCCTCACTTTCTACCACCCCAAAACATTTCTGGGTTCCTAAGCATTCCGGGTTTTCCTGCAGCTGCACATGCTACCCCCTCCGCCAGGGACATCTGTCTTCCAGCGAAACCTGACCCGATAACTCTTCCATGAAGACTCAATGTCACTTCCTCGAAAACTCTTGCCTGGCCTCATAGACGTCATTAGCTATCCCTTCCTTTGTGCTCCCACTTCGGAGATGCCTCTTTCAGCATTTATCTCACTGCTGGGTGAACAATGGTGACATTCATCTCCCTAATAAACCCAGGCGCTCCAGAGTAGGGCAGAGGTTTTTCATAACTGTCTGCCCATCATCTACTCCGCTTTGTGCTCAGCGTATAGTAGGTGATCAACAAATATTCTCAGAAGGAAAGAAGGAAGAGAGGGAGGAAAAGAGGCCATTATTTGGGATGCAAACAGAAAAAAGCCCTCCTATATGTTTGCCTTTGGATTGTGGTCAAAGAAAAAAATGTTTCCCCTGCGGCCAGTGCCCAGAAATAGCTGCTTAAAAAGAAACTTTACAGAAAACCAGGCGGCCTAGGCCTCGGGTAAGAAAGCCAGCAGGCACACTTTTGGCTGTCACGTTCTCTTCTTTCTCTTTAGGCTCATGCCTGGGAGCTACTGCTGAGTGGAACGTTCTCTTTGCCCCATATCAAGGCAGAGAAGCATTCCCGATAGCCCTGGGTCCTAAGTGACATGCAGAACACCCTGTGCTCTACTTATAAAACAGCCATCACACTCAAAGCTAAGAATGATGCCTTAGCATCCCAGGATGTGTGCCATGAATTCGTTTTACCACCAGCCCCTAGTCTCTTGAACTTTCCTTAATGAAACCAGTTTCTCCAACTGGGAAGGAACAAAAGGAAATCATAGAGGTCTGACAGCTGAGTTCTAATCTCCGCTTGGTGTTGTGCCTATGAGCACAGTTTTTCTCTTTCTTCTCAGTTTTCTCTTCTATAAAATGAGTCTCCCACGACTCTTCTATGATTTTGTGTTCAGAGTACATTGAGGATGTGGAAATACTCACTTAATCAGTATGAGTCATCAACCAGCATGTATTGCTTTCCGACAGGGTGAAGACACAGTTCCACGTGCATAGGTATATGGGAGGGATAGAAAGAAATCTTGGAAATGACCCCTGCCTTCCAAGGGCTAACAATCTAATCGGCGGAGCTTTAAAGCGCACAAACCATGCCAAATAATATGAAAGCAGATGTGCAGGACTTCCCTGGTGGCGCAGTGGTTAAGAATCCTCCTGCCAATTTAGGGGACATAGGTTCAAGCCCTGGTCCAGGAAGATTCCACATGCCACAGAACAACTAAGCCTGTGCACCACAACTACTGAAGCCCGTGTGCCTAGAGCCCGTGCTCTGCAACAAGAGAAGCCACCGCAAAGGGAAGCCCGCGCACCACAGCGAAGAGTAGCCCCCACTCGCCGCAGCTAGAGACAGCCCATGCGCAGCAATGAAGATGCAACACAGCCAAAAATAAAATTAATTAATTAATTAATTTTTTAAAAAAGAAATGTATCCTTTAAAAAAAAAGAAAGAAAGCAGATGTGCAAAGTGCCAGATGAGAGGGAGAGATGGTAAAAACTTTGCCACCACATAGCTGCTGTGTCAGCAAACCTCACTCCTAAACAGAATTGAGAGAGAAGGCACCACTTAAATACTAACAATAACACACCTAGCATCCCATCCTTATGATGCTCATAAATCAGTGAATAAGCTAAGGTTTTTGTTTAAACATTTTAAATCAATTTCAGCATCAAATCCTAAAAGTGAGAAGAAAACTTCATCCTCCAGTATTAAACCTCAAGAATCCAATAAAAATAATGTCGATAAGAGTAACAATAACAACTTGCCCAGTGCCAGTCACTGAGTCCATTGATAGGCATTTGCACTATAAATGAATGGCTTAGATCTGTTTCCAAGGACTTTGCTCCCACGGAGAGCGCTTCCTTGACAGAGGCATCCACCTCAATTGGGGAAAAATAGTATCAGTATATTCCCGCCGGGCTGTGACAAGAGCTCCATTTCCTTTGGCTGTGTTTTGAGAGTTTCCTCTCCTTTCTCTTCCCTTTCCTCTTTATTACTGTCACCCATACACCTTTGCTGATTCTTGCAGAGAATCGCTGTGCAGAGACATCAACTTCCCACTGTATTCACATTTCTCCTAGGCCCTGCTGACAGGACTGCCTGCCTGTTTTAACCTATTTAATGAGTCAGTAAGAGAATTATAGCTGCTTCCAGGCAAACTCCAATTTCAGACTAGAAGAGATTTCATATAACTTGCAAACATAGAAGTTCAAGCACCATGCAGAAGCATGGGCTGGGATCTCACCATCTCGGGTCATTCATTTGGGAAAATTCATTGCTTTCATTTTCAGCTCCTGTGTGGGGTTTGAGGTGGGTTTTTTGTGGGATTTTTTTTTTTCCTTTTTCTCATATTGACTTATTCTGCTTTGGGGGCTGGAATAGTACTTTTTAGCAAGAATGGGTTGTAACTCTGAAACTCTATAAAGAGGATTAAGCGTGTTGATTTGCTTGGCACCCTAATTTCCTCTGTTTCTCTATTAAGCTCCTTAAACTTCATCATTTCACCATATAGAATGCTAAATTAAAAGAGAAATACCCTGTCAGATAACTAATTCTGAAAATTAAAATATTACCATTTGATTATGGTTTCAATCTCCCATTTGCCTTTTAACCTAATGGAGTTAGTAAACTCATTTCCTTTGTACATTTCTCTCAACCACATCACGAGTGACAGGTCATTTTGCTAATGCTTTAGGACAGTAATGGAGAGTCACGTGGTCAACACATTAACATAAAAGGCTAATTTCCAGGCCCATCAGTGGCTCTCACTCACCAGAAAACCACATCCTGGTGGAGGGTGCCAGCCTGGGAGCCCGTTCCCAGGGGATCAGAAATGCTGCCCTCATCCTCTTTCTACCCTGTGGCTTGTATCTGAATTTTCAGGGTTGGTAAGCAAAGCCAACAGTTCCTTTTTTTGCTCATGAAATGGCATGCAGTCAGCACCCCCACAATTTCGCCCTTCCCATCTTAAACTCCAGAAGAAAATGGATGTAAATCTAGCAATCTCTATTTGAAAGTTGCTCCTTTTTGACACTTATAGCCCATAACCACACTACTGAGAATGTCATTTTTTATGCTTGCTTGAGCTTTGTTTTATTTATTTATTTGTTTGTTTGTTTGTTTATGCGGTACGCGGGCCTCTCACCGCTGTGGCCTCTCCCATTGTGGAGCAAAGGCTCCGGACATGCAGGCTCAGCAGCCATGGCTCACGGGCCCAGCCGCTCCGCGGCATGTGGGATCTTCCCAGACCGGGGCATGAACCCGTGTCCCCTGTATCGGCAGGCGGACTCTCAACCACTGCGCCACCAGGGAAGCCCGAGCTTTGTTTTATTTTAATGGCCCACAAATGCTGGGCTCAGGGTGTGAGTTGGGACGTGGGGTTTAAACTCCAACATCTGGGAACTTCTGTCCCAGCCAAAGCACTAGTGAGGGGAAAAGCTAATTCAGACATTGCAGGTCATACCTGAAGATATTTATGGAATGCCATGTGTTATCTGTAGGAGATCTTCAAGCCTGGGGCCAAAAGAATAAGCCACATTCTGAAGCAGGAATTGCTACTTTTTCTAAAAAAGAGAGAAGAGGTAGTAAAATCTAAGATTAGCGAGACAAAGGGTTGACTTTAGTCTTCCTTCAGTGATTCAACTACAAGTTCCAAAGTTCCTTTCAGACAAAAAAAAAAAAAAAAAAATAGAGAAAATAAAACACCCTTTAACCCAGGATATTTCCAGAAAGGTCATTAGAAGCCATCAGGCCACTGTCTTAAGTTCTGTAAGCTGTCAAAGTGAAGGAATTAGTCTTAGCGCCTCTACATAGCACAAAGACCTGAAATAAAATAGATAGATAGCTGTGAGCGAGAGGACATTAACGTTTCCTCCCTCTCTTTTTCTCAAACTCACAGGTATGTGAAATCGATAGTGTCTGGTTTGAAGTATAAAGAAGGAAGCCAGAATCAGAGAACCAAAATAAATAAAACACCAATCTATTCTCCAGACCAGCTCCTCATTTTGGCTGTGGAGGTCTGGAATTCATCTTGTTCTCCAAAGTTGGGGATCTCCTATAGGGCTTCTCTAAGCAGCAGCTGTGCCTCTATCACGTAGATACACCACTGGACTTTCACCCTGATTTCTAATTTGGCCACTGGGACTCTGGTCCACCCTTCAACCTCAGCTCCTTTGGTTGAACACTGACAACCTGACACTCCATCTTCCTGGGATGTTAGACCCTGCCCCTAAACCCCGATTGCTGCTTCACCTAGCCCACTGCCTCTCCATCTATGGAGTCCCTACTGCCCAAAGGCCTGATTCTGAGCTCCTGCAGATTGAGGACCACACTAGCCTTAGCTGGATCACCTTAGGGTGGGCAGACCAGCCCTACCTGCCTCCACCTCTCTCCCTCCTCCCCAACAGCTCTCCATTGGGTCCAAGTGTTCACTTATCATTCTGTGTATATTGAGCACCAACTGGGTTCCAGTCTCTGTGCAAAGCACTGGAGTCACAACATTGAAAGAGGCAACATGCCTTCAAGGACCAGACTAGTGGAAGAGACAGCAAATTAAAGACCACAAAGATTGCTGTGATGGACGAGTGGACCCTGACCCAGTGATCTCCTTCCACTCACCTTTGAAATGGCCTTCCATTCTCAGGTGTCCTGAGTAGGCGCAATTTTTACAAGAGATCATCAGCTGGGCTCAGCTGACTGTTAAAATAATATATAATTCCTTTTAAAATGAGCAACATGGAATAGGTGAGTATTTCCCAGGGATTATAATTTCAAGATCACTGCTGGTCAAACTCCCCAAAGCCTAGTACACTTTTATTTAAGGAGGATTGCCTGAAGGATACGCAGATTTGTTGGTCCACTTTATGGATATAAATAAACTGCTGAAACCCCTTGAGGTGCCCGGAACCCGCCCATCAGGCCCTCTGAGAGCCACCATCAAACCTCTTAGTTTAGGGGTTCAATAGAACTCTTAGGGCTCCATGGAACATAATCTGCTCTGGACAGTCTAAAATTTAGCAGAAGAGGGTAGGTACTACTCTCTTCTCGAAATACTCTCTTCTTTTGAATTCTTGCTCACTGTTTTCTCCCTAGCTCCTTCCACTTGCTTTAACTACTTCTTAGTTAATATTGAAGGTTACTTTCTCTTGTCTTCCAAAACCGAATCTTCCCCCAACAAACCTGTCCCTGCGTTTAAGCTCATTCATGACCCAGCCTCTGCCCATCTCTCGAGGCTCATCCAAGCCTCCACCGTCACTCTCCCCCAGTACCTCAGACTGCAGCCAGACGGAACATGTTTCAGTTTCTCAGATTTACACTCACCTCCTCACTTTTACACTTGATGTCCGCTCTGCCTAAAATGCTTAAACACATGTACACTCACACACACACACACACACACACACTCACACACATACATCTTTCTCTAGGTTAACTCATCTTTCAGGTGACTCTTCTTCTAGGAAGCCTTCCCTCACTCTACCTCTATCCCCTCCAACTATGTAACTTGCCTCTGCTATGCACTACCAGAGCACTCTGGACCTCTCACTTTAATGTCATTGCTTACACTCTGTGAAGTGCCGGTCACAAAATGAAGTGAATTAAATTGCTCCTTCTGAAACATGGATTTTCCTTTTTTTTTTTTTTAACATCTTTATTGGACGAAACATGGATTTTCTGAAGAGTGAATTGAGGGATGCTCTGAGAAACAGCCTCAAGAGACACATTGTTGTGTGCTTCTGTGACGATTTTGTTGAGGATATTGTTTGTCAGTTTTCTAGAGCCTTCTTCATAAAGACCTGGGGTGAGCGTGTTACTTTCTGCTCTTTGATTTAGCAATAGTTGTGCTTCTCTTAATAGGATTGTTTTACCTTAAATACATTTTAAATTGTGTAAGAATTATGTAACCCTTACTATACTGACTGCTAGAAACCTAGAAGCTAAATTGTGTCCCACTCTTTATGGGATGAATTTTATGAATTTGTCTCATTTCTGTTCCACATTTCATAACTATTTTCAAATTACAATTTCACATTAACTTGCTGCATTTTATTGTTGCGTAATTGTAAGTGGACTTAAATCTTTTCTGGAATAACGTCAGGTTTAATTAATTAAGCAAAGTGATAAAGGAGTAGAAAGTTGAACAGAGAAAAGTGGCATCTAAATAGGGGAGTGATATACCAGTTAGTATTCTTTAATTTTAAGTCATTTAAACCCCTAATGGGCTTAAATAACAACAACAAGATATTGATGTAATCTGACAAGTTCAGTGGTGATTGTTTTCAGGTAGGGTTTGATCCAGGGGCTCAAAGAAGATCCACAGGGGTAGAGACTTTGTCTGTTTGGTTTACTGGTGGATTTCCAGTAAAAAGGTGGCTGGTACATCAGTGCTCAGTACATATTTGTTGAATTTGTTGTTGTGGAATTCCTAAAAGCTCGTGCACAAATCTCAGGACCTGACTTGGATCACATACCCTTCCCTGAATCAATCTTTTGATCAGGGGGATTCAGAGCTCTCCCTTTCCAGGTCTGGGTCACATGATCCCAACAGCAAAACCAGGGATGAGTCTGCAATGAAAGCTTGTGCACTCACAGTGAAGGAAGGTGGTTCCCCAAAGGAAATCTGGGGTGTTACAAAGGAGAAACAAATGCTGGGCAGACAAAACAACAAATATGAAAATCAATGGGCTGTCAAGAAGTTGATGCTTGAGTTGTATTTTAAAGGATAAGCAGGAATTAGCTAATAAAGAGGACCTTTTTTCAGTGGGTAATGTTCTAGGTGTGTTCAAAGCACAGAGGCATAAAATAGCTTGATACTTTCAAGGAATTGTAAATAGCTTAATATGGTAAGAGCAAATAGGGTGGGGAGTGGTAGGAAAATAAACTAGAAAGATAAGCAGAGTGAAAATATGAAAGACCTTTTAGGCTCACCAGATAGGGTGCACTCTATCCAGAAAGCACTGGGAAGTCTATGTAGGATTCCTCAACAGGGGAACATGCCTTACAGCTAAGCCCATGCAGGTCATTACAGGGTCAAGATGATTCATTCTGGAAACATTAAGTAGGGCTGAGTCAGCAGGTCAGGGAAAAGAGTCCCAGATGTGGGCAAACAAGAGATACAAGGAACAGGCACCAAGCAAAGCCTAGGAACCCAGCAGACCTGGGAATCAAACAGAGCCTGACAACACCATCAGGTTCTTCCTTTTTAAAGTCCCAAGCTTGTGGCCTAAACCATCGTGAACTCCTCATCTTCACGTGAAAGTACTCTTCAGTGAGCCAAGGCATTCATAGCATGACTTGACTGGGAATTGTATTTGTGAGTGGGGCTGCCATAACAAAGTACACAAACTGGGTGGCTTAAACAAGAGATATTGTCTCACAGCTCTAGAGGCTAGAAGTCTAAGATCAAGGTGTCAGCAAGGTTGGTTCCTTATGAGAACCACAGGAAGAATCTGTTTCAAGTCTCGTGCCTAGTTTCTGGTGGTTCCTTGGCTTATCTATAAGACACATCACCCTGACCTCTGCCTTCTTCACATGCTATTCTCCTTATGTGAGTGTCTGTTTGCACTTTCTAGAAGAACACCAGTCATGCTGGATTAGGGCTCACCCAGTGACCTAATTTTTTCCCTGATTATCTCTGTAAAGACCCTATTTCCAAATTAGGTTGCATTCCGAGATACTGGAAGCAAGAACTCCAACACATGAATATTTGGAGGACACTTCAATGCATAAAGGTATCATTTACAAAAAGATGCATTTGTTATCAAAGCTTTAAAAGAAAAGTAGACATTCCCTAAGTGAATTGATTTATTTATAAAAGATTTGGTACTTGTTGGTTTGTAAAGACAAAGAAAATAACACCATTAATATAAAAGACCCAGAAGCAACCGAATAGTCCACAATGAAGAATGCTTTTTCAGATTACGTTCAAAATTGTTCTTTGCTGGGCCTCCCTGGTGGCGCAGTGGTTAAGAGTCCGCCTGCCGATGCAGGGGATACGGGTTCGTGCCCCGGTCTGGGAGGATCCCATATGCCGCGGAGCGGCTGGGCCCGTGAGCCATGGCCGCTGGGCCTGTGCATCCGGAGCCTGTGCTCCGCAACGGGAGAGGCCACAACAGTGAGAGGCCCACACACCGCAAAAAGAAAAAAAAAAAAAAAAAAAAATTGTTCTTTGCTAATTTGTAGGATTTTGCATGGAGGCCGGTGTAGAGAAGGGTGGTGTGAGATAATGCCTTATACAACGGCATTGTATAAACTTTCCACCTACTGAGTCTTTTCTGCATACCTAGCATTCAATCCTCCCAACAGCTCTCTGAGGTGGATATTACTATCCTCATTTACAGATCAAGAAGCTAAGCACCACTTTAATCCTAACTATATTATTCTAGGCTGCATTTGGTAAGCAGTTGGGCTGAGATTTGAACTCAAATTTCTCTGACCACAAATTATTACATGTACCATCCAAAGTAATTTTGTGAGTCCTGGTTGAAGCCCAAGGGTTCGTCTTTGCCATGGGTCCAAAAGATGCTACCCAGCACACTGTCCAAAGAGGCAACAATCCTCTTAAGGGACAATTATGAATGTCCTCCTGTGCCCAATATGTTTGATACCAAACAATAGGTGCTCAACAAACAAAACTTTGTGAAGTCACCATAGAGCTGTAAGTCCTCTGATATCAGATTCATTTCTAATCATAAGAAAGTAGCATTGTCTCCAGTTAATAGGGAGAGCCAAGTGCAGTTTCCATAAATATCCTTCTCTTGAGCTTCTCCATACTCGGTTCTGCCTGCTACAAATGTCTACGGGTCCATCAAAGAGGACTTTCTCATGAAGACACAGCTGCAGGAGTTCAATGATGCTGTCCTCCACTCCATCCTCCACTGATTCTATTCCACTGAGTCATTCAGTCTGTTGGGAAACTGCTTTCATTTGAATGTCTCCATTGAGACAATAGACAAATAGGCACCCACAGATGCTAATAGGAGAGTGGACTCTTTGCCCTTATAAGTACTAATTTTCATGACCTCCATGGGTGGAATAAATCATTTTGTCAGTCTTCTTGGCATTTCTGGAGTTTAGGTAGAAGATAAAAGTTTACAGCTTAATAGAAGCATTTGTAACCCTGGCAAGATAAACAGACACAACTTAAAAGGCCAACTCCAATAAAATGCCGAGGAGCAAGACAGCCCAGATTGTTTTTCCCTAGATTCCCATCAGTTACAAACACCAGGAACAAGTGGAGTTATTTCAAAAGCAACAACCTTGTTTCCTGAGGGATCTATGCTCAGAGGTTTAGAAACTCAGTGGTGAATCGAGAGGGGAGAAAGTTTCGACAGTGCAGGGAGATCTGAATCTGACTTGGAATCACAGAGCACAGGGCTGTGGTCAAACATTTTCCTAGATTTGTACTTTTTCTCCTTCCTTCTGCCTTTAGATGTTATTGTTTTACATCCTCTTTTTCATCGGCTCCGAATTTGTTTAGTATTCCCTTGTTTTACTCCCAATGAAAATCGAGGAGATTTGGTGCTCTGAAATATCCTGAAATTGGCTGTTTTGATTTTTCTTAAAGGAATAAAAAAATGCATCGATCAACACCCCCCCACACACACACGCACACATGCATACACACATCCTCATCTTTCTGGAAGATGTTACAGTGTCTTAGAGGGTTGTAGGAGGGATTGAGAGGTCAACGAAGCCCCAGCTTTGCAGAGACACCTGTCAAGTTGGGCTCCGCAGCTGCTGTCGGATTCACCCTCTGCAACGGGGGAAACAGTACTCCCACGGTGTGAGACTCCACTGATCTGGAACTGGAACGAGTGAAGGGTTTTAAGGTTCTAAGGTAACCCAGATGTCAGGGCAGAACTTTCAAACCGGCTAAGTCCGAGTTCCTCCTGAGCGAAAGCGCCTGAGAGCCCAGCCCTGGGAACTGGACAGAATGAAAACACGGAGAGTAGCTTGGCCAATGAAAAATGATCATCGTGATCAAATTAACACTTTGAACACGGCTTTAAGTTCTCCACGCTAACTTGGGTCAGGTTGGGGACATTGCGATGGGTTGAGGTTCTCACGTGCACTCCCCAGACTTAGAGACTGTTGGGGTTTTTTGTTTGTTTTGTTTTGTTTTGTTTTGTTTTGTTTCGTTTCGTTTTTGAGATGACCAGGATCGTCGGAGAGGGACGGAACAGACTAGAGGCTGAATCTTTGGCTTCGTGCTCCGAGGCGGAGACAGCCCAGCCTGTGGGATTACACGAGATAGGATCGAGTCCAAGCGGGTCCCCAGTGAGGCGAGGCGCGCCGGAAGGAATCTAAGTTAAGAGTTTAATTAACTACCCCCCCACACACACACACACGCCAAAGGAGAAGAAACCCACATAGGCAACCCCCAAACCGTTTGATCAGAGGAAATTGGGTCTTTTTCCCCCCTTCACCCTTCCTGTCTTTCAATCCATCAGAATGGTTGGTTTAAAAAAAAAAAAAAGGCGTAAGATCGGGGGCGGGGCAGAGGAGACGACCCAACTGCACTTGAGAACCTGGGCTGTGCCCAGGCGAACTTCATCCAGTTGGTCCCCCGCGCCCAGCTCAGCCCTCCCGCTGCGCCGAGCCGGTCCTGCCCGCCCCGCCGCCGGAGCCGGGCGCCGACCCGGCCTTTCCAGGCGGAGCCAGGGGCGCGTGGGCGCGCGAACAGCCCTGATCCCGCGGCGGTGTCCGCGCTCCGCGTTTTCGCTAGCGCCGGGCAGGCTGCCGAGGGCGGGGTGCGCGGCAGCGCGGCGCGGGCTGCGGAGCCGGGCGCACTCCGCCTGCAGCCCAGCGAGCGCCGCCTCCCGCGGCCGCCGCGCCCGACAGCGCGCCCCGGAGCGTGCCCAACTCGCACAGCCTGCGCTGACCTCCGCGAGGGGCACCGCGGCCGGCACGGCCACGTCCCGGGCTTCGGATGGTTCGCGTGCTGCCCACTCTCGCCCGCCGCTGACGCCGCGGACCTCAGGTCCGCAGACCCGCCGCGGCGCCGACGACAGTCCAGCCGAGTCCCGCTCCCTCGCCGGGGTGAGTGGGCTCCTCAGAGGGGCTGCGGGTGAGGCGGTGAGGGGCGAGCGCCGAGGGGGAAGGGCCCGGCACGGTCCGCGTCACTGCGGGGGTCTGTGACACCCAGACTGGGTCGGTGTCGCAGAAAATGGGGGAGACGGGCATAATCTGTTTGTTGGGCTGGGTAGACAGTGAAAGCAGATACTGGGGCTGCAGCACCAAGAGGGCTTCAGAGAGGCTGCCCGCACGGCTCCTGCTTGATTCTCTCCTGCGTGGAAACCCGTTCAGTGGCCCCAGAGTTGGGGCGATGCGGGGCGCGGGGAGGCCGGGGTGCATTGGTCTGTGTCCACCTCTTAGGATCGCCTGTCACCTACTGGCGTCCGGAGGCAGGGTGCCTATTCTCTCCTAACGCTCTGGGGAAAGGGCCGATTGCTTTTTGGCTGAGGTGCATCAGCTCCCCCCTCCCACCCCCGCCCCCGCCCCAGCAGTGGTGTTTTCTGGATTTTGCACGTATATGGGAAAGAGTGGGAGCGTCTTCTTGCCTTTAGGCAGAAAAAGTTGGAGAAACTGGGCATGTTAATAATTAGCAGGACCGGGACTCAGGATGCAGCAGAAAGCTGTTAAATTTTCATTGCCCTCTAAGAAAAACAGACGGCATCGCCAGTGACTGTTGGCAGTGCCATGTTATTTGGGGGACTTTGGGAAAATTGTCCACAGATTGTCTTCAGGAGACTGAAGAAGGAGGTGGGGGTGGGGGGAGGATGGCTGGCACTGCCCTGAGTTCCAGCTTCCCTAAGGAGGATTCAGAGTCATAAGCCAAACACGTTTGGTTGCTGATTTTGAAGAGTATGGTAGGCAGAGCTGCGGCCCTGAGCGAGGTGAAGAACACAGCATGGGAACTGCCTAAAGGAAAAGAACATGTAAGGATCTTGCCTCTCCCGAGGAGTTCAGATGCATTTGTGCTATAAAAAGCACGCATATATACGTGGCTTTGGGGACGGGTTTTATGAAGGACAGATTACATGTAATGAAATTGTATTTGTGCATGCCGGTACAGTTTTGTCTACCTCCCGATTTTAACCAGACTTCAGAAGGCACTGTCTGCAGCTGATGTTATGTAATTGATGCGGTTCACCATCAGTGAATTTATAATGTGCCTTTGGAGTAAAAGGAGCTTCCGTCTGTTACTTCAGACAAACCCAAGGTGTAGACGGGTGAGGGTTGCTGAATGTTTGCCCTGGTCTGGCTCCAGATGTGTGAGCTCAGCTGTTGCCTGTCACTTAGGTGACAACTGGCCTTTTCCCGCTAAGCCTTTGCTGTCTCCATTATCCTCAGTGAAGTGTCAATGTTCAGCCGCCTTCTATTATCAGAGTGGACTCTAGCCCCTTGGGAGGTGGCAGCCTTGTTTCACCATCCCCAACAATATGTCTGTTTTCAGACTCTAGGAAGGAAAAAAAAATCCCATGACAGCAAGATAGATACATTTTGAATTGAGCACCAACTTAATCCAAAGATTCTGCTTTAATCAAGACAGCTCTGGAAGGATGACGCAATATTTGTCAAGCCTTTTTCTTTGGAACAATATTTACTCCCACTAGGGGATTTTAAACTTAAACAGCAGCCATTTATCTTGCTGTCTGGTGGGGCCCGGTTCAGTTTGCCTCCATGTGGTCCTAGCCTAGGTGGCTGGGCCGGGCCTGGGACAGGAATCTGTCATTGTAGCCCAGCTGGAGCCTGAAGAAAACAAAATACAGCACCTGCTGGTACCAGGAGGTTCCTAAATGCCATCAACTGGCGAGTCAGGAAACACAGAAGGAGATATTTTACAAGCTCTTCCAGAAATGTTTATACAAAGGATTTAAAGATTAACAATGCATGTGCTCTACATATTAATACTAAAAGGTGCTAGAAATGAATGGACGTTACCCACAGTTGAAAGTTAGCACACTTGCTGATGAACTTGAAAATCTCTCTTTTAATAAACCATGGCTAACAGTAGTGACTTCTTCTTGTGAATCAGTGTGGGAGGGAGGGAGAGAGGGCTAAAGGACTGGATGGGACATAGGGGTAGCTATATTGATGTGAGAGAATGGATTTTGTAAATTAATTTTCAATCCTTAATTTGGTACCTTATCACTGAGGGAGCCTGTTGGTTCACAGGTTTTTAAAAGAAAAGTGATGTATTTTACTCAAGTGACAGATTCAATCAGTTCTGCCAGCAATACCACTGAACCTTTAATTAAAAGTTTATCATGGGGGCCTCTCTGGTGGCGCAGTGGTTAAGAGTCCGCCTGCCGATGCAGGGGATACGGGTTCGTGCCCCGGTCTGGGAGGATCCCATATGCCGCGGAGCGGCTGGGCCCGTGAGCCATGGCCGCTGGGCCTGCGCATCCGGAGCCTGTGCTCCGCAACGGGAGAGGCCACAACAGTGAGAGGCCCACATACCGCAAAAAGAAAAAAAAAAAAAAAAAAAAAAAAGTTTATCATGTTTTTAAAATCAAGGTCCATGGAACCACCATTTGTCTCTATAATAAAGGAGGTTGTAATGAGTCAGCTTGGGTCACCCAAATAAAAGCTAATATCAGCTGGAGGAAAAAAAAGACCCTTATAGGGTTAATAGCTAAACTGTTAAGTTTAGAGTCAGATATGGGTAAAAGTCTGGTTATTCCTAATGTCCTCTGCTATGATAACTCTGAAAAGACACAAAAGAAAAAAGGTGACAATTTAAAATTTCTTAAGTTAGAATTTTAAAAAGTAAGCTGAAATCTAAGTTTTAAAAAGTGACACTGTAAGATAATTTCTCTAAAACCGTTTATAATTACTTGAAAACCAAATACAAATACTTGAGTATTATGAGTGACTTTTCATAATACTCGTGAGATGGAACAAGAATTTTTAAAATGATTCTCCAGTAATTAAGTAACTATTTTAGTGATATAGTTTGGGTTGTCCATATTACAGGAAACAATTTTCAGAAAAGATTATTCTAGTTAACTACTGTTAATTTTCCCATTAAAGTAGTTTATAAAGAGTAAATTTTTCCTTTTAAAGAAGGAAAGTAATTTTGAAAATCAAAGTGATTCTCATCTGTGCATAAAAATGTTAAAGATGCCAGTAGACCAGGGTATACTCCTTCCCCTTGGGAAAAAAAATAGCTCTCTCTCTTTTTTTCCCTCCAGGTTACATAACATAATGTTAATTGTTTAACTCTTATTCATGTGAGAATATTCAGTTTGCTTAAATGCAGGTCCAATTATTTCACAATAAAGAGGAATTAGGAAAGTGAATGAGTTCTATTTATTGGTTGGTTGGTGTTTTGAGGGGCCACTCCTGCTTTGTCTTCTGGTCACAGAATACAGCAGTACCGTATTACACACTAATGTCTTTAGAAGGTCGTGTTAGCAAACGAGCTGGGAGAGGGAAGTACAGTAGTCCTGGTGCCAAGTCCTGCCTTGATGCAGTTCCTCGAAACCTCAGGCGGTACGTGGAGCCAGAGCCGAGTGCCAGAACCCAGCCGGCCCCCCTTCTGGACTCTTCCGTCTCTGGATGCACACAAGCCTAGCACCTCAGCGCCACCAGCAACCAATAGCCAACCTTCCTGTCTGTGGCCGTGCAGAACTGAAGTCGCGGAGGTTAACTAAGTGTGTGTTGGTGGAGGAACATTCTGGAGCAGTGGAAGAGGCCTGGCCCGAAATGGCACATGGGGGTCCACCTCACTCTCCGTTTCCCTCACTCTCCTCTCTCCTGAAGGAGGGATGGTGCGAAGAGACAGGCTTTACAAGATGGAGCGCCCTGGTGTCGTGACAGTCCTGGTGCAGAGACACGACAGGATAATCAGACCCCTCCCCCGTGTGCCAGAATGACACGATTTTTCCAAGAACCGTTCCTGAGCCAGTGGTCCACTGGCTCTATTTCCATTCCCCCGGGGGCGGGGGTGGGGGGCGGGTTCAAACCTCTCAAAAAGAATGCAGTCATTCTTCCCGGTCTCTGTTTTGTGTGCTTGTTTAGACTAAACTCTAAATGCATTTTGGTCACTTTTGAAGGGACCTCTCTAGAACAAGAACGATTGCCCAGCCTGAACTGATCAGACCTCTCCAGATTCATTTCCTTATGAAGAGAGATTTTAAATGTAAAATAAAAATAAAAATACCAGCAAGGCAGAAGCCAGTGTAAACATTTTAAAACTTAGAGCTGTAAACGAGCGAGCAGCTGTCATTCCCCTTTACTTAACTTCTTCCTTCCTGTCCATAACGTCGTCTGAAGCGATCCTAAAAAACAACTGACCAGTTCGACTGCAGTTGCATTTTTTTCTCACTGGTAGGTTTGTCCTAAAGTCTTGGGAGAGAAGCCTTTCATTTCGAGTGGATTACACTTCAGAAGAAGAAGAAAAAAAAAGTGCGGGCTGTGTTATTTCAGTTGTTCAAGTACTGAAGTCATGTACTCCTTTCTAAAAGTTTTGTCCCGACTGCTGATTTATAGCACCCACCAGCTTTTGCTTTGTGTACGCTTCTCTCTGTTTCCTTCTTGTCTCATTGGGCCTTTGGAAAGAAAGAGTTGTCAATAATACGGTGAAAATATTGTAGTCAGATGTGGCCTTAAGGAGACCCCTGGGTGCAGCGTGCTCTCCCTCAGCTGCCCTGCTTTTATCTGCAGTGCAGATCCCACAGCTTACAATTATGGTCTTTGACTTTGGTAACAATTCTGTTTGAAATGTTTCCAATTACACACAATATTGGCGGCATGTAGCAGCTGCATGCCAAAAAGCATTTCCAAGTGTGTTCCAAGAATCAGGCTGTGATTGCTTTTAATTTAAATAAAGGCTATTTGGTTTCCTGGGAAGCTTTTTATAACCACCTTCTCTCCCCCACCCCATTTTTGTCACCTTTTAAAAAAAGTCTGATATAAGGTAGCCACCACTTAATGTGATACAGTATTGGCCCTGGTTTTCTAGGATGGCCCGTGGCTTTGTGCAAGCATGAGGACTGTTGAATAAAGGAAAACTTAAAGAAACATTGTACAGCAGTTTGGATTTCCCCAAAGAAGAAAAGAAGGAAAGGTTATCTGATCACATATTGTAAGTAGCCAACGTTTTCGAATTTTTCCCCCTCCTTCTTTAGGGATCTGTCATTATAACTATCTATTTGGATCACTGAAGATTATTGGGTACAGTGTCTTTCCTTCAACTTCTTCTACTTTTCTTTTTGTGAGCCCATGAACATATGTTAAAGACACATTAAAAAGGTAGAGAAAGTCAATAAGAATATTCTTAAAACAGTGGGCATGGTGGGGGCGGGGCAGGGAGGGAACCATGGAAATAATTTCACCATTCTACAGCAACCAAACCTGCCAGATCACCCCCTCTGTGGGCTTGAAATCTCTGAACACTGAAACCTTTTAAAACAGTAGTGGCTTAAATCTTTTAATAGCTACCAGATATACTTGACTTATTAAATATGAAAATAAGAAAATATACACACTTTCAGGATTTAGAGTGAAGGGATTAGTTGCAGGACTGGGGGGTTCTGTTTCCAGGATGGTTTGTTGGCCCATTTGAAACATAACACCTAGAGCTAGAGGGTATCCAATAGCTGAGGTGCTAAGATGGTCCCAATTAGGGTGTTTTCACATATGCTCTTTCAATCCTGGCAAACACATCCTATAGAATATAGTGCTTCTTTGGGTTGAACAGTAGTTGACTTGCATAAATGCCAACATCTCTTCTGGCATTTTTGGAAATCTTCCATCATGTAATAAATAGTGCTGTATAATCCAAATTTGTAAATGCCATGTTTCATGTAGCCCCTGTAGAGACAGCTGAAATTAACCCAGGCTGCTAGGGATCATTGAGATCCTGGAGGTTAAGTTACTGCCTGTATCCAGTGTCCTACCACTAATGAATGATGGTGGGGGGCTTTGACCAAAGCTAGGAGAGGGTGCGAGGTTAGCCTTAGTGTAAGAAGCACCCACCAACCGACACTTAGACGTGTCCTTTCTCCTTGAAAACTCTTTCAATTAAGCAAACCTTCTCAGAGGAAATTTACACAACTCAAGGTAGAATGAGATTTATGTTGCTTTACCAGCTGAGCACCCAGCCTGCCAAGTACTCAGCCCACCCAGGTCCATTGCTATAGTGACAAAACCCACTATAGTAACTATGGTTGAAGTAGAAAGTCTATTAAAACCCATTTCTATATTGGCCAGCTCCTCTGCCCTCATTGCAGTGCAGTCTTCTGGATACACACACACACACACACACACACACACACACACTCATACACAACATTCTTTTAATCTAATAATAGTAAACTGATTTAGACAATGTTATAGTTTCATGAGAGGCATTTGTACTTGTTTTTTCTTTTGTCTTTTATCTCAGTGATAAGTAAATAGTATGGTATTCTTCTGAAGAAACTCATAACTTGTTAACTGTAATTGATGTTTCCAACTCTGTTATTTACATGCTTGAATAATCTATGTTCCTTCGTTAGGATCTGAAAAAGACCTAGATAGCATGGCATTTTGTTTTGCTTTAAAATATCTCTGCCTTGAAATAGAGACACAGATGTAGAGAACAAACGTATGGAAGCCAAGGGGGGAAAGTGGGGAAGGGAGGGTGGTGATGGTATGAAATGGGAGATGGGATTGACATATATACACTAATATGTATAAAATGGATAACTAATTTTTAAAAAGACCTAAAAATCAATAAATAAAATATCTCTGCCAAACAATTTCAGGAACTGTTAGGTTTTATGTAAGAAGACTCCTTAGTTCTCTAGTGTTGAAATACTTGTTATAATGTGTGTCAAAAGGAGACAGCATTTTAAATTCTTCCGTGACTATGTAATTAATAAGTATGTTCAGTGCTTGAAGTATGTGCATGTTACATAATTTTTAGAAAGAGATAAAGTTAGCTCTGAAGTGCATTAGAGCATCACAGATGTTTCTTGTAAGAAAATTCATATGCTTCGTAGGAATTTTGAACTCGTTTCTGCTGCTTAGCTTTGTTCCTTGCAAGGATCATATGAATAATTTCATTGAGTTGCTTCAGTTCTTATTTACACAAGCCTTGGGAAGGGAGCTGAAGTGATAAATAACTTGCCCCCTCACCTAGTTCTGAAATGCTTTGGCCTTTTATGTTTTTGTGAATGTGAAGGGAGGGAATAAAATATACAGAGAAGATGTTTGTGTTTAACTAACTTAATCATATAAGTTCCCTTTGTGGGTCTTCTATAAGCTTAAACAGCTTGTTAGGCTAATAGCCAAAAACATGTCCTCAAGTACTGCCAAATGTGTTAAAAGCACACCAAGCTTTCTTCATATTGAGGTATTGGAAACATATTTTTTTAACCTTCTAAATTTTAGCAATAAACCAGAAAAAATCACTCTCTTCTTCTCCTTACCCACAAAAGCCAAAATTATTATTCAGTGCAGTGCTGAAATGAGAAACTGATAAGAATAATGATATTTGTGTGGGAGAGTTTTAAACTGGCTTGACTTGGCTGTTTAAGCAGGGAGCAACCAGGTTACAATGGTACATGATGGGTCTTTGTTTTTTATGTGTTCATGTTGCTTGTACACACTAGCTTTTTTTACTTTGGTTCAGTAACTTTTGGTCAAGTACTTGTCCATTTATCCTGTTTCTTCTTGAGCAGAGATTCAAGAACAGACAGTGGTGATGCAATATAATAGTACAGAAAAAGTCAGTTTTTCTACCATCATTTTCTGAAAATCAGAAAATTTGGACTGTAATATAATAGCTGTGTGATTTCTAGTCAGCCACTCAGCCTTTCTGGGCCTCAGTTCCTCATATATAAAGTAAGGGAATTAGGCCAGGTCAGTGCATGTTAACCAAAGGTTTGAACCGTAAACACCTATGGAGCTTTTTCAAAATGCAAATACACAGAGAATTTTAAGGCAGCAGGTTTGGGGTGGGGTCTTGCACATTTAACTTGAAAAAGCTCTTCAAGTAATTTGATACACAGCTGTGGTTAAGAGCCACTAAATTAGATGATCTCTAAGATTTCCTTCCAGTTCTAAAATTTTATGTTTCTAATCCTACTAGACTGAACATTCTTCCTTCCTTCCTTCCTTTCTGTTTTGTTCATTTGTTCATTCATTCTTAACAGCTATGTTCATTCCTAATGTTGCTGTCAAAATATAGACATCATTTTAACTCAGTTCTGGGAAGATCTATGTTCTGCTCCTGTGAGTAGATGGTAATTGATATAAGGGAGGAACCACGTTAGTTCACCATTTCATACCCAACGCCTAACACCGTGCCTGGCACATAGTGGACACTCAACAACAGAGAGCCCCAAAACTCAGGAATCTTTGAAAATGTGATGTTAGTTATTTTAGAATAATATGGTCGACATTCTGTAGTGTACACAGCAGTATAAATATGCTGTACACATGAAACTTATATAATGTTATAAGCCAATATTACCTCAATAAAAGATAAATTAAAAATGAAATAAAGTAAAATAATATGCTCAATATGTTTTTTGTCAGCCTCCAGGTACCTTTCAGGTAAAGTGCCTACAAGTTGAAAACAATGGATGTAATTGTTCATCTGAAAAATAACATAATAAATACATTATTTCCCTTATGTTTCCAGACTTTTGGGATACTCAATAGTGTACCAATTGTAGTTTTTCCCAGATTAACAATTGGTCTCATTGCTTTAAATGTGGAGTTACATCACCTGAAAAGGTATCTGGAGGTTGACAAAAAAGATACTAAGCATATTACTTGAAAGTGCAATTAATGTACTATGAAAAACAGATTATCCTATGAAAACCATAATGTGTCTTATGTTTCCTTATCTCTTGGGCTCCTGCATTTGTTGTATGAATGATTGTTCAGTTTTCTGCCATGACCTATGTGTGTCAGTTTAAGAAGTATAACCCAACCAAATCACTATAAAGGTTTCAGAACTTATCTGACAAATTTACAACTTTATTACAATTTTAAGTCTTACTTTAAAATATTTTAAATTACAAAGGTCAAAATTTTTAAATCGATTGCTAATTATAATTGTTTTTTATAGCCAGCAATTGTGTTGGATCCTTTTACAGACATGATTCCACATCATATATTTCATAACATATAAAGTGCTTTTAAAGTGTCCATATCCACAGTGCATGTGTGTATACACAGATATATGTGTATGTACACACATATGTATATTGTTCTAGCTACGATAAATCAGAAAATCTCAATAAAATATGAGAAGCACACTCTGTTTTTCTCATAACTATGATGCATCTGAAAGTTTTATTATCAAGGGTAGGAAAATTCTTGGTTGCATAGTTTTGTGCAAACTGATTAAAAGAGTTTGTTGCCCGTTTTGTTTCTCTGCTCTTTTCTTCAGTCTTTGAAAAATTGGGTTATTTCCTATCATTATCCATTATTACCGTTACTGTAGAACATAGACTAAATAAAAAGAACTTAAACCAATCAGTATAACTGCTGGCTGTGTCTGCATAATAGGAACAAAAGGAGACATTTGATACTTACCTAGTTTACTTGATTTTTTTTCGTTGTTATTGTATGTTGCTATTCTTGAGAGGAGGGAGGGTGTTGTTTTGTTTTTAATTAAAAGAACTTTAAAAATTCACCTTTCTGAAACCTGGATAACTGTCCAGTTTCCTCTGAACTTTTTCACTGTGAAGGCATGGCCAGTAGCAAAATCAGCTAGCGTGAGCTCTTTTTTCCTACACCCACTGCCAAATCAACTAATCAGGGCCTCAGAGTGGACATTGACACCTCAGTTATCTGCTTGGGTTGTTTGTACAACGTAACAGGAAAGCTCTCTCTTAGTCATTATGTGAAGGGATACTACTGTGAGGCATTTTAGTCTGGAAAAAGATTAAGTAGTCGCTAAACAGGGTTTCAGGATCATTGGAGATAAATTGAGGGCTGGTCCAAAGTATGGTATAAGCCTTATTATTTGTAGGTTTCACTTTCCTGAAGTTTCACAGCTAATCTTCTTGTTTGTTCTGGACTTCAAGCTAATATAAAAGCACACGTGTTGGTTTTTCCAAGTGGGAAGATGGCTCACTCCATCCCTTCAGGTCTCAGCTCAAAAGGCATCTGATATCAGGGAAGCCCTCCCTGATCACCTTACATGAAACAGCAGCGCCCTTGGCTTTCCAGCCACCAGTTAGCACTCCCAAAACCCCTTAACCTGCTTCACTTTTCTCCATAGCACTTACCACTCCTGGACGGATATCTACTTATCGTAGCTGTTTGTTCCAGGAAGAAATCTCTATGCTGTCTTGTATATGGCTTTATGCCCATTTTTAGAGTAGTGTCTGGCACATAGTAGGGCACTACTTAATAAATACCTGCAGAATGAATGACTGCAAATACTTAGGGAGCTTCGAATTGGAACACCCCTCCCTGACCTAATAATATGTATAATAATGTGTATAAGCTAGTTAGAGGGTTTTACTCTTACATTCTCATTCTCATAATAGAACCATAAAGTTAGCAAATGGCCACCCTCATTTTACAGGGTAGGCATTTATGGACCATTTTAATGTTATATATAAAGTAAAAACGGAAACCAGGACTTCCCTGGTGGCACAGTGGTTAAGAATCCACCTGCCAGTGCAGGGGACATGGTTGGAGCCCCGGTCCAGGAAGATCCCGCATGTTGTGGAGCAACTAAGCCTGTGCGCCACAACTACTGAGCCTGCGCTCTAGAGCCTGCGAGCCACAACTGCTGAGCCCACGTGCCACAACTACTGAAGCCCGCGTGGCTAGAGCCCGTGCTCTGCAACAGGAGAAGCCACCGCAATGAGAAGCCCGCGCACCGCAATGAAGAGTAGCCCCCGCTCGCCGCAACTAGAGAAAGCCCACGCGCAGCAGCAAAGACCCAACGCAGCCAAAAATAAATTTAAAAAAAAAAAGAAAAATCTATATGTCATAAAATAACCTTTAAAAAAAAAAAAAAAAAAAAAAACCGAGACCTGACTGCTGTTTTATCTGAGTGAAAATTTCCAAAACAGAGTCTTTTGGTGTATTTGGCTGGGGGCAGCTACAGTGGAGTTTCTGAGCTGTTTCCTCCCTTATCTGAATAAAGCCAGAGAAATCTTAGGAGTATGAGGAAAGAAACTGATCAAATACCCCTCCTCCCTTCTCTCCACCACAAAGTGCTCAATGATATGTAATCATGTAGCAAATGGATGCCATATTAATAGAAGTAAGACCAAATATTTGTGAGCTATGTGACTTCCCACTTCATAATGCACCCATGCTGCTCTGTAACCTTAAAAAAAAAAAGGTAGTATCTTCTGACAGACTTTTATGTTAAAATAAGGATGATGGACTATCTTTCACTCAAGAAATCCTGACTTAAATTCCAGAGGTGAAAAGCTAATCCTCTAAGTGATTTCAGCCAGCTCAGTAGGAAACCTGGTTGCTTGAAATTATTATTTTAATGTCTCAGGTTCCAGGGCTAAATTGGCAGTGAGTCAGCTTTCCTGTTAAGGAGCTGTGCCAATGTATTTGTCCAGAAATTATCATGTTTTAACTCAGGGGTTCTTTATTACTAATACGGCTAATACCTCCAAAGTACACAAAGCAATTTCAGATTCATCTCATTTACCTTCACTGCATCTTTGTGTAGAGGTCTAACCAAGGTTATCCCCAATTTACTGATGGAGAAGCTGCCTGTTCGTTCAAGATGCACCTTCTAAGGAGCTTTGGTTTGATGACTCCTAAATAAATTAGTAGTTCGATTTTTCTAAAGAAAGAAACGAAAGAGGAAAACTAAGCAAGCACTTACAATCTATCTAAAATAGTTTGATGATGTTTTATTGTTTTGTAAACATTGCTGTGCTTATATTTGTTCTATATTAAATGCTTTTAGATAGTTATAGCCTCTACTACTACTAACTTACATGTAATCTTGGACAAGTCCTTAATTTTTTGGACTTCTTACCCACTTTGTGCCTCAGTTTCCTGAATGATAAGTGAGAGGCCTGATGACATTTTAGGCTCAAAATTTCCTTGATTCTAAAATACTGGATTTGGAGGCTAAAACTTTAGGGGAATAGTTAATAAATGGGAGCTAATATTGTTATTATTATTAATTTTCATCATTACCTAAGTCCCTGACTAGAATTATTTAACAATCTACTCAGAATTATTCATGTTAACCAGGTGCAACTTTTAAAAATGGTCTCTTTATTCATGATTCAGTGTGGCCAACTCAAAATTCAACAGTAGCTGTGTTTTAAAGACCTAGGAGAATGTACACTTCCCCTTACCAAAAGTCTGGTTTAATAATTTACATTATAATTTAATATGAGGAGCTTAAAAAATGCAGTAATATTCAGAGCAAATTATTAATCTGATGTAGTTACAACAATGGCATAGTTATATTCATACTAAAAGTTACAAACGTGAGTACTGTGTTTATACATGGGAAATATGGAAAATTTATAAAGTAAGACTCAAAGTGGTATGTTCACTTACTTATGTAATCAATAGTGATTATAATTTTGTTTAAAATGTGCGTGTCCATTGACCAAACTGGAATTAATTGGGGGAGGTTTAGAGAGGGTTTGCTGGAAAATAAAAGTAGCCCAGCATCCATTTTAGTTGCATTCTTAATATTTTTTTAAACCATAATAATATTCTTATCTCCCCCCCCAATAAAAGCTGGTATAAATATGCAGTCAGTGGTGAAACTCTTCCTGTATTAATCTTAAATAATACATGTTGGCCTGTGTCACCATACCTACAGTTGGCCTGGCTGTTCCATTTTTGTAGCAAAAAATCATTTTTGTGATTAATTAAATCACTAACTTTTACGCAAATTCTCAGGCCCTTGGATCTTATTCACTTTCTAATTAGTCTGAGCCTGAAGTTACAGCCGCCCACTGGGAAGTAGGGTACTACTTATATTATATCTCCGAAGACGGAGTTTGTGAGTTGTTCAGATGAACAACTCAATGAACCGTGGCCCTGATCCCAGCAGATTTGCAAGTGATTATAAGTGCCGTTCCAATAGGAAGTACTATAGAAATGTGACATTAATAATCACCAGTTTGAATCTGGGTCGCTTCAGCCATGACTCGGAGATCAAACGCTATCAGATGGTAATGAGTGTGTGAAAGTGCTGCAAGAAGGCATTCCATCGCTTAATGACACCTTTGTGGGCCTTCTCAGCAGAAGGTTAGAGGGAGGAATAGAAGTAAAGTCGCATCTGCTCCTTGGTCTGGAGGCCAGCCCTCCAGGTTACAGTTGGCATACTTTTGCAGAGATGTTTTAGGGACAGCTCACAGTG